>NC_081408.1:262919694-263219694 GCF_030272615.1 Cryptomeria japonica
GCCTTATAGAGTGAAAGTAGTGACGGCTAGAAACAGTCGCCCACAAACAGTGAAACAACACAACCAAGTATTGACTCTCACAAACAGTGAAACAACACAAAGAAACTAATATCCCTGCAAGGAGACAATGACAAAACATAAGCACAATATAAGAAAAATCTTTACAAACCAAACAAACACTAAAAATAAACACTAGCCTTGCAGACTAAAACCATTCACAAACATAATAACGCCAAAAACAAAGGATATTAAACCAGAGAACATTAAACATACAACACTTACCAACTATAAAGATTATTAACTGGACAACGAAAGAGGAACACTTGCCTTGCAGACTGAAAGTATTGACGGCCACAAACAAAGAAACAAGACAAACAAAGTAATAACCCTGCAAGGACATGACGAAAAAACATAAGCACGGTACAAAAAAAAACTTTACAAATTAAACAAACTGTAAAATAAACACTCACCTTTGTAGACTAAAACCATTCATGGTGAGAAGCTGAGAAGCGACACCAAGAAAATGGTCACAGCGAGCCAAAAACCTGAGTCGGTGACTAAATCCATCATTACCAGAAAACTTGCAGACCAAAACACTTCGCACAACAACAAAACCAAATACATTTTACAGTTAACCAACGGCCATAAACAACGTCGATATTTGTGTGCATGGTCAGACAGGAAAACATAAAACACAACATTGCTTCGGGAAACGTGTGCATGGAGCAAGGCAACTGTGATAATTGTCTTTGTGGACATGAAGGCTTTTACTCTGTAAGATAAATAGCCACTCAAAAAATATGCAGATTAACAACATTAGAATAATGGCATTGATGTGTATAATTGTCACTTTGTGACCAGCTTATTATATAAGGCAGATACCTTCATAGTAATCGGATTATAGTGTTGGAAGTTAGCAAACACCTAGCCCTTAAATATAAATCCAATACAAACTTGTTAACTAAGCCAATAGGCTTTTAGTGGGATCTTGCTTGCTTTGGTCTGGCTCTATGTGCATGCATGTCAAAGTGTTTATGGCTGCCGACTAATCGTAACATGCATTTGCCTTTGTTTGTTGTCTTAGGTTTAGTGCTCTAATTTAGTGATTCTAATCTATCTAGGAATTGTACCGTTCACTTCTTAACCAAGGTCCAAGTGCAGGTCTACTTCATGTTTTGAATGTTTTCTTTTTTATATATTTAACGTTATTGTATTTTTGTTGTAGTAAAAAATGCTACCAATTATTCATTTGCATTGAGAAGAAAATAATAATCCTAGGTGGCAAACATCCCCCACTAAAAAGCTATAATGAGTTACAAAAGGCCAGAACATTGCAGATTATTAGCATTAAAACGTATTAACCCTATAAACAAAGAATATTAAATGATCAGAAAACATTGTAAAGTGTAAATGATCAAAACACCAACTATACCTGCACTTGTTACCTGCACAATTGTAAAAGATGTAAAAAAGTGAACAGTCAACTTGCTGAGTGAAAGCATTTTTACATGTTAGAAAGCAACCAAAGTTAGAAAGCAACCACTAAACCTAGCTGCACTTTTGCAAAAATTTGCCACCAAATTTCAAGACATTCTAGCGGTTGCCAGAATGTTTCCCTACCACCGTTCCTCCCGACATGGTGACATGACGATTGGCTTTTGGCGTGGTTACGTGTTTGGTTGGGGTCACCTCGCTTCGTGTGTGCATTTCCTGAAGCAACACTATCTTTAATGTTTTCCCGTCCAACCGTGCGCATGAATGTCGATGTTGTTTATGGCCACTGGTTAACCCTTAAAGTCTATAACAAAAAACTTCACAAACCCTTTAAACTGTAAAAGTGAACACTTACCTTGTAGAGTGAAAGCATTCACGACCATATATATATATATATCTGTGTGTGTGTGTGTATTAGATTTTCTTAAAACAATTAGTGTTGCTTATACATGTAAATACATGTATATATACACATATATTTACATGTATATATATATATCACAGATCCTAAAATAAGTAAAAGTAAACACTTATCTTGCAGAGTGAAAGCATTCACGACAACAAACAATGTATATACATCTATATACATGTATATGTGTGTGTGTATGTGTGTGTGTGTGTGTGTGTGTGTGTGTGTGTGTGTGTGTGTGTGTGTGTGTGTGTGTGTGTGTGTGTGTGTGTGTGTGTATTAGATTTTATTAAAAGTGTTCGTAGTACTTATAGATATAAATACATGTATACATATATGTAAATCCATTCTGAAATTTATATATCCACAAAGTCACTAATCATTAACAAGATTACGAAAGAGCAATAACCAAGAGAGAGCAACAAAAAAGTGAACAATTTTCTTACAGAGTGGAAGTTTTTTTACATTTTACAGTTCTATTTGACTTCTTAAACCAAATGTGATTATTTGTATATATAGGCTGATTATTGTTGTCAAGGTTGATGATTTGTATATATAGGGTTTACATTTTACACTTCTTAAACCAAATGTGATTATTGATCTAAAAAACTTATCTGCAGGAAAATCTCTCCCAGAACACTGAAAAATTGACTAATTTTATCTTGTGGATGATTGGTGAGATTGCCATTGTGCCATGTCACATTCCAGAAGGTATTAATTTAGTAAAAATTACTTCATTATAAATTTTGATCAAATTATTGCATTTTGTTTTGAAAAGTATTTAACTTCACCAGTTCTGTAAGTTTTGGGAATCTAACTTATGTAAATGGATCAATGATGCAGGTTTTACATGACATAAATCAGGTGCATTTCAACAAAAGGCTATATAACATGCTGGTCTTACTAGCATGGGGGATGGAGGGTGGATAACAACAATTTTCTGGGTCCAACAAATACTTTTGGTTGGGAACAATATAGCCTACAAAACAAATAATTGTCAAAAAAACTATTCATGACAGTTTCTTTCAGTACATCATGCTGCATACATCAGCATGGGGGATGGTGGGTGGAATACTTTAAATTTTGGGAACAACCATTGGTTGGGTTATGTACAGTACCTACACTATTTGACATATATACAAAAACATTTTTAATGTGGAAAATATTGTTTCTTCACATGTTCATTTGACACATGAATATTTCAAATCCTTGATTTCACTTTAAAGAACTATCCATTTATTGTTTGTAAGTTTTCTGAGCAATTTGATTTCAAATTGATTAATACTTCTATAACATGAATCTAAATCTAGATATCTCTCGATGTACAAAACTCTGATTAATCTAATGACATAATGCCTTTACAATCAGACCTATCGGCCTCCTATTGCAAGCACTTCCCCTGCAACTGCTAGTTTTATGGGTGATGATGGGAAATCAATCATGTCTCAAATAATTTTAATAAAGTAATTATAAATAAAAATAATTTTTTGGAATGACGGTGAGTAATTTTATGAGTGATAATAGGAAATATATATCCCTAAAGTCTTTTTGGAAAATGAACTTGATGGTTTAGTCATAAGCAGTTGTATTGTATTGATGATGTATGGTATCAAAAGGTAAATTAAATTTAGTGAATTTTGTGGAATGACGATAAATAATTTTATTAGTGTTAAGGGAAAATGTATATATCTAAAATATTTTTTGGTATATGAAAATTAATTCTTTTTTATCATTATAGATCATGGGGTGTGATTTAGAATTTTGACACTTTCTTAATATTTTAGGAAAAAAAAAAATTTAAATATTAAATGGATTGTGGACATATCACTCCTATTAAAGGTAACTTAAATTAAAATATTATGTGGAATGAGGATTTAATCATGGTGTGTTGTAATAAATTGTGAATTAAGTATATTATATTTGTTAGGTTGAGAGATATTACATATTTAGTTATTAAGTATGTCGTGGATAGGGGGTTCATCTATCTCTCTTCATTCTCTTGACCACTACCTTTCCATCCCTCCCTCCTTAGCCCTCTCTTTCCCTTTGTTCTCTATCCCTCCTATAATCTCTCATTCTCCTATGTCATCAACTCTCTTCTTCTATCCCCCTTTATCTATCGCATCCCCCTCTTCCCATCTAGGTCTCTCACCTCTCTCTCTCTCCCTCTAGGTCTCTAACCTCTCTATGTGTACCCACTATAGTTCTCTCCCTCCAACCTTACCACTCTCCCTTTATATACTCTCTTATTCTCTTCTCTCTCTTGCCTCACCTCTCTATAGGTCTATCATTTCCTCCACCCTATTCCCTAAAACATAAACCCTAAAGAATTTATATACCCTAAACCCTATACCAAAAAGATAGAGAGAGAAGGGATGGAGGGAGAAGAAGACATGGAAGGAGTGAGGGACATAAGGAAGGAGGAGAGAGAGAGGGGGGGTAAGGGGGGATGATTTAGATACCTATAGGGGGAGAGAGAGAGAGAGAGAGAGAGAGAGAGAGAGAGAGAGAGAGAGAGAGAGAGAGAGAGAGAGAGAGAGAGAGAGAGAGAGAGAGAGAGAGAGATGGGAGACCTATATAGGGAGAGAGAGGAGTGAGATAGATAGAGGCGGATAAAGAGAGGTGTGTAATGATACAAGGATGAAGTGTTGCAAGGTGTGCACCCTTGGTCTCCTTATGTTATGCAGTGCAAGCAATGGGTTTGCGACATGGCTTAACCACCTCCTATGGATTCTATGTGTCAAACGGTTCTATCGGGCATTAACAGGTCAATCTTTTGGTGCAACAACAATCGTGTTCCAAACATGAATACTTAGAGAGGTAGAAAGGGAGAAACCTAAAGAGTAGAGAGAGAGAGTTTGGAAAGGAGAGGTGATGACTTGGACAATGGAGAGAGAGAATAAGAGAGGGAGAGATAATAAGAGAGAGTGGGATAGGGAGATAGATATTATGAGAGAGAGAGAGAGAGAGAGAGAGAGAAGTATAGATATGACCAGTACCCTCAAACCTCTGTACCCTAAAATGTGTACCATCAATCTTGTACCCTATACCCTAAACATTATATCCTACAACCTATTATCTAAATCCTATATAAGGGAGGGAGAGGTGATGACCTAGAGAGGGGAGGCAGAGAGAAGAGGAGAGAGGTAAGAATAAAGAGAAATAGAGAGCTAAGGATAGAGGGAGAGATGGGTAGAAAGTGACTGAGAGACCTAGAGATGGAAGAGGTAGAGAAGTGAGGGAGAGAGAGAGAGAAGAAAATAAGAGATATAAGTTCACCAAGAGAGAAAGAGGGGTGAGGCGGAGAGGAAATAATTAAAGAGGAGAGAGATATAGAGGTGATAGAATGAAATGTAAAGTTGACTTGATTTCAATTATTTACAGATTCCCAAAATAAGATATAATTTTGAAATTACAAATTTAGAATATATTCAATAAGTAATAATTTGACACTAGTATGAAGTATATGAAAAATCATGCATTAAAAAAATTGCACCTAAAAAGGGGCTCATAAGTGCCCAATCACAACCTTAGAATGTTCCAAAATGAGAATTGTGCAATATCACTTTTGGGAATCTATAAATTATAGAAAATACATGCATGAAAATAAAAAATTTACCTATACCGCAAAAAATAGCCCAAATAAAAAAATTACTTCAGAAATGAAGCTCGTGTAACGTAGAATGGAGCCTTTAAAGATAGACTACCCAAAACAAAATTGCATCTATATAGGTGGCTAAGGGTGAGGTAGGATTCAATATGTCACGTTGACACCGATGAAGAATATGTGAAGATTCCCCTAGAATATTCATATTTCTACCAAGATTTCAAACTATTGATCGATTGCTCCCAAACCGCCTTTTAATAACAAAATTGCTAATTTGAAAGATAAAACTACATTCAAATAATGGGAACCCACTTTTGAGAAGAAAACATTGTTTTATCCCATGGGGGTGTATTTGTGGCTTGTGTTGCCAAAGAGATCTACCTACAAAGCTAAGGATGAAGCTAGGGATCAGTGGTGGTTCTATTGGCTACTATCCTATTGGTAGTTCTATTGTTAGTGGTGGGGGTGGTGCCAAAGATTCCCATTAGTATATTTCCATGAGAGGGACTAATTTTTTTTTAAATAAATGCACATTTCATAGGCTTGCTAATGGTCCATAAGAAATATTTAATTTTTTTCCTCAAATGCTACTAATAACAAATTTGACACTTTATATGAAAATAGGTGTTTTTAGCCTTTTGGAGATAATGGCAAGATTTGCTTGCCTCGAAAATACCTCCAAAATGAATAATTTTCTTGATGTTATGAACAATTACCCATTTATAAACTACTTCCTAGAGTCTAATTCAAACAAAAGAAAATTTTATCCTAACTTTCTCAAGCCACCCAAATGCTATGAAAGAAATTTAAAAATCACCAGGATTACTAAAATAAACATCCAAAATCTAGAAAACACAAGTGTAAAATTGAGAGTTAATTTTTTTCTGCAAATCATTTTAATTCTCTAGATCATTTGTGAATGCAAGAGAAGAACATACCATTTATAAAAAACTAGACATGTAAAGTAATTAATACCTCTCTAGAAGTTCTACCTAGCACCAAAGTTCTAAGATTATGTTAAAATCTACAAAATAAAGAATAACTTGAAATCTAATAAAAAATAATAACTACAAAATCATTAATATAGATTATTATCAAATAAAAATAGCATAACAAGTTAGTAGATGCTAAAAAATAAGTAATTTCTTCATTTATATATGTAAAAAGGAATGTGGATAAAATACTTTCTCTAAAGAAAAACACCTTTTGAATGAATCACTTTTTGGAGAACAAAAAGAGGATATGGAAATTCATTCAACATGTCTTTTTCTATTGAGAAACTATCAACAAACATTTGGAAATAATTTGTACCTATCCCCTTTACATTTGTATTGACAATAAGAAGAAAATATTTGATGAAGGTAAATTAAATTAAAGAATCTTTTATGGTGTATTTGTAAGCATTTTTTTATGGGTGATGATGGGAAATCAATCATGTCTCAAATATTTTTAATAAAGTAATTTTAAATAAAAATATTTTTTTGGAATGACGGTGAGTAATTTTATGAGTGATAATAGGTAATATATATCCCTAAAGTCTTTTTGGAAAATGAATTTGATGGTTTAGTCATAAGCAGTTGTGTTGTATTGATGATGTATGGTATCAAAAGGTAAATTAAATTCAGTGAATTAATGTATATATCTAAAATATTTTTTGGTATATGAAAATTAATTCTTTTCTATCATTATAGATCATGGGGCGTGATTTAGAATTTTGACACTTTCTTAATATTTTAGGAAAAAATAATTCTAATATTAAATGGATTGTAGACATATCACTCTTATTAAAGGTAACTTAAATTAAAATATTATGTGGAAGGAGGATTTAATCATGGTGTGTTGTAATAAATTGTGAATTAAGTATATTAAATTTGTTAGGTTGAGAGATATTACATATTTAGTTATTACGTATATTGTGGGTAGGGGGTTCATCTATGTCATAGGTTGAAATTGTCTAGGACATGATAGATTTTTATTTTTTGTTCCATTTAAATCTAGACTTATCATTGTTTTGTTCATTATTTGAAAAAATAATGGATCCGAGACTTTCTCATGCCTAAAAACCTTGTTAATTTTAGTTTCTAGCTTTGATAAATACTATTAAATTGAGATGTTTTATATAAGGGATTATTTTTATTTTTTGCATATGGATTTCCCTTATTGTGACTCAACCTATTTAAATATAGGTTTGATCCAATTTTTAACCTCATTTGGTAACTTTTTCACATCTAGATGGATCTTGCATATAACTTTTTCATACATATAACAAACTTTGCAAGGCAAAGGCTTGGTTCTTTAATTTTGAAACACTTGGATTTTTTTCTAACTTTAGACAATGAAAACAACATTTAGGAGGGTTTTGCTACTACAACCAGGAGATTAATTTTAAACCCAAATAAAGGTTCCTACAATTATTTTAACTAACTATAATATTTAATACTAAAAAAAAAGCACATGATCGTCATGCTTGATAACAACACAAAGGCACGTAACTAAAATCGTTCCATTTTCATTTATTCAATTTACAATTCCCCCTTCCATAGAGGTCCAATAAATATTATTACAAGTTACATTGCATAAGACTCAAATATCCTATAATTACATATTCTCATGAATATAACTACTAGAATGCATAAGGGAAATGAGAGATGGAGTCCATTGTTGCCTCTAATCAATAGCCTCTAGTCCCCAACAATGGTTGCCACACCACTCGACTATGTGGAACCCGTTGGTCCACCCCACTGTGCTAGGAGATAATCACATGACCCAAACACACACACATACACACAATATATATATATATATATATATATATATATATATATATATATATATAATTTTTTAATATATCCTTTGTGATGACACTCCCTAATTGGCTATCTAACATCTAGTCCTAGTGTAGCATTAGTACCTAAAATATGTAGCCTAACTTTCATGTTGATGTTACATAAACTTACTAGGATATAACATAAACAACATCCTTGATAAATATATTACATTTTTAAATAGTGTTAGTCCTATCTCCCCAACTAGACCCATCTTTGTACATATGTGTCCTTAGATCCCAAACTTATGTTTGTTGTCCTAGTGTTGTCAAGAAACCCCTATGAAGTTGGTGTTCACAACAAAATCCTCTAGTCTCTTTATAGTCATCTACCTTGATTGTCTCTTATCGTGAGAATCCTAAATACTATATTCCATCATTATCCTTCACAAGATATATCATTCCTCAAATCAAGAAACATATACCTATCCATACTCTTTTAGAAAAAGGTACTTGAGATACATATTATTTTTTGTTGCTATTAGATTTTCTCTCTTTATTTTGGCTTCATATTTTTTCTACCCAAGTTCACCACAATCCTATTGGAATAAATATTTTATATATTAATTATTCACTTAATTATATTGATTCACTAAATAATCAATGCCTTAGTTAGTAATTAATTATTGGCATTTATTAGTTAGTTAGTTAATTAATTATGAATAATTAATTAATATTTATCTCCATGCATAATGCAAACTAGAAAAAGCAAACTATGTTTAGATTTTCAAGAGTTTCATGCATTAATTAGTCTATTATGCTAATTGTGCATACATGACTGATTCATGCATTCTATTTTAACTCTCAATCTATCTTGTAGACTCCACCATTTAGGGTTTATATATTTAGAGTTAGATTTATTTATAAGGATGTCATATCCTTCATTGTAATCAAGCAATAAGTGAAGAAGTTGAGAAATACAACTTCAGAGATCCTAAGAACACCTGCAAGCAAAATACCTGTCACAAGAGAAGAATGGAGGCAAAAAGAAATAATGGCTCTGAAGAAGAAGATTATCATTCAAAGAGGGAATGAAATAAAAAGTACAATACAATCTTTATAAAAGGAGAATATGCAACCCTAAAGGTGTGGAACCCTAAAGAAACCCTAAAGGGATAAAGTGTATTTAATAATTAGAATAATTATTAAATACCTACCATATTATTAAATGCCTAAGTTTAGCTTAAGTGTAGAGTATAATAGACTAATAATTAAATAATTATTAGCTACTACAAGATAACTCTAACAACCCCCCTTAAGATGAACTTAGGGAGTAGCTAAAAAACTAAATGCATAAAGCAAAAATGTAACTACATGATGAAGGCAAATTTGGGTACCAACAACAAAGCCTAATGAGGTACCCAAGTACAAAAAGATCTTTGTAAAGCGGAGAAATAGAGAAAACCTCATGGAAAAAACTCTACTCCAAAAAGAGATGAAACACAAGTGAAGGACTGAAGAAGCCTCCAAACAAGAATGTTCCAACAAATAGGAACAAAAGAAGAGCAAAAGAATCACTGAAGCATGAAGAACCTGTAAACATTGTTGAAGAATAACTATCGATTTGAACAACCTCCACTGAAATAGAAGATGATCAAGTAGAGAAGACTGTAATTTGCATGACTGCCCTCAAATAATACTACTTGAATCAAATGACAAACAAAGACAAACAACTAAACTCGAAGATACAAATGGCAGAAAAACACCAAAGTTTGAAGAGCTGATCAATCGAAGATGGAAGGTTGCCTCCAAAAATAGGAATGAAAGACTGTCCATATGGGAAATGATCCATCTCACTGAAATGTATAGGTAACCAGCCATTGCATCCGCCTAGTACATAGGAACAAATACTGATTACATAGCTCACTTCAATGAACGAAGGAAGCATTAGAACCAACAACCAACAGAAGAAACCCCCCCATAATGTTCGCAAGGGAGAGGTGACAGGTACACTGAAACTGAATGCCAAGAAAAACTGCATGATGAAGAACCAGGAACAACAAGAGTGCAGCAGAAAGTACAAACACATATAAAGGCTAGTGTCGTGGAAGGAACACTCACTTGACACACATCATGAGGCTAATGTCATGGAAGGAACACTCACATGACAAAGGTAGATGGCAAACAAAGACAAACATTAAACCCCCCATGGCACTTTATAATGGAGTGTGAGTACAATAAGGCACAAGATGTGCAACATCCCATTATACATGTGCAATACAGAGGCACTTTATCTTAGTGTGATTACAAAATCATAAGTGCTTACAATGAAAGCTCAGAATGTCAAAAAAAGACACAAGACTGGAAATACATGAAGAATAACCAAAGATGAGTCATCCCACACAAAGAAAAGGATCCTAGGAGCTGAAACATCCAAGATATTCACCAGAGTGCATAAATGCAAAATACTGAATAAAATGTACCTAGAGCAAAATTTTGAAAGAAGACCCATACCACTGGAAAGTGCACAAAACCAACTTTCCAATGATATCTTGTGTACCAAAAAACGATATTGTATGCCCAAGTTATGGCCAAAAGAAAAAAAAAAAAACCCTCTTTCAGGGCACAAAGAGGGTCAAGGGGGCATGCAAGCCATCCGTACTATTGATTTCAGCATGGTGTCATGCTGACGTCAGCGCTGATGCATGGTACTTTTGTTGAAGAAGGGTTAGACCTCTTTTTTTTTTAAATTAAAAAAATAACCTTCCTTCAAAAACAATTTTGCACCCCTAAATTTATGCATGATGATTTTTTTGGAAAAATTATGACGTAGGTACTGACGCATGTGCAGGCGGTACAACTGTATGAATTTTCATGCCTCATAAAGCGTGCCAATAAAAAACCAATTTTTTTTGTGACCTCTGATTTTGACGATTTGACAAGTGATTTAGGGGTTTTTGGGCCTTCTGAACGCAATGGTGACATTTTTTTTGTACCAAAGTTCCCATATTTTTTAGATACCCTCATATTTTGCCTTGATTTGTGTGCCCTTAGCTAAATTGACCCGTACAAGCAAAAAAATTTGCCTCAGAGGTCTTTGATGCCCAAATTGGTCGAATTATATATGAAAATTCATGGAATTAGCCTCTTGAGTCCAATCGTGAGGTTTGTTTGAACCCAAAAATGCAAGAAGCACTCCAGATTCAAATAAAAGGCTCTAAAAAACTTGAAACTCTAGCCTCCAAAAAATTCTTTTGAAAAATCATGAACAACTAGCAACAGATGTAGGCTCTAATACCATGAAGAAGTTGATAAATACAACTTCAGAGATCCCAAGAACACTTGCAAGCAAAATATACCTGTCACAAGAGAAGGATGAAGGCAAAAATCAATAATGGCTCTAAAGAAGAAGATTATCATTCAGAGAGGGAATGAAATAAAAAGTACAATACAACCCTTATAAAAGGAGAATATGCAACCCTAAAGAAACCCTAAAGGGATAAAGTGTATTTAATAATTAGAATAATTATTAAATACCTACCATATTATTAAATGCCTAATTTTAGTTGAAGCGTAGAGTATAATAGACTAATAATTAAATAAAAAATTATTAGCTAATACAAGATAACTCTAACAATAAGCAATAAGCAATTTCAAAGCAATACATTCAATTATTTTAATAAGCAATTTCAAAGCAATACATTCATAAGGTTCATTTTAGTTTAGTTGATCTAGGCATATAAATAATAATCCATCTAGAATTCATGCATCAATCACATATATTGAATATACATAAGCATCATCATCCTAGGCTACTAAATCCATAAAATATCTCCCATAATCATACATACATCATGCATGCACCATAATGATACATCCCCACTCTAATCACTCTTTATCCAACAACGATCACTCTTTTTACCATCATTTCTTCATCTCACCTTCAATTTTCTCCATTCTTATTTTATTTATCTTCATTTTTATTTAATCCTCTAATATTCACTACCATTATATAAATTTTGAGAGAACACCCATCTTATCTTGAACCTATTTGTCCTCTTGAGGGGGAATCCTCATCCTCATCCTCATCCTCGTCATCTTCCCTCCTAATCATTCCTTTGAATGACTAGAGCTCTTTCGTAATCTATCCATTTGCAAGCACTATATTTTAATCTTCTTTCAAATAATGCTACTTCATAACATCACTTCAAATAGGGGCAACATGTAGACACTTACTTTTAATAGATCGCCAAATTACTTGCCTATTTCATATATAATTTATTGAACAAACCCTAAATATTTAATTAATTATCCCAAATTTAAGCCCCTTATTAATTAAATAATATTTAATTATTTAATTAATAATACCACCATGAATCTCTATTCATCTATACCTATTACTAACCTAAATCATTTAATCACCTTTCTTCCATAATCTACCTTAGGTAAATAAACCCATTTTTTTATTTACCTAAATCTCATATCCCTTTCTCAAACTATTAAATAGATTTATTTATGTATTTATTTCCTTATTTCCTCTACCTTTTATTAAGTGGTTTAAACCTCTCAATCCCTTTATCTCTCACTCGCATAACATAATCCTATTCAATCCCCTATCAAATCCTCCACATCCTCCAATTTGTACATGTGACATGACCTTGGTACCATGTCAGGGGTCAAATGACTTATTTGTTCCTCAAATGTATCTCCAAGTACCACTTGTATTCTCATCTCGTCTCATTCTGCCACTTGGAATAATCTTCTTGCTTTAGGAGCCTTTGTACGTGTGACATGACCTTGGTACCATGTCAGATGAGTCATATGACTTATCTGTTCCTCAAATGTACCTCCAAGTACCACTTATATTCTCCTCTCGTGTCATTCTACCACTTGGAATAATCTCCTTGCTTGAGGTATCTCAATTCATATACACCTTTGATCCCATCCTTTCATCCTAGCCCTCCATCTCACTCTCCAAAAATCTATTTATTCATTGAACACTAAGCCATTTATAACACTCCAAATTTCATGAAAGTGGCATTATGTTGTCAAAATTTGATCACAAGCACATATCTACCAAATGAATTGGGAAAATTCACAATTTGACTATAATAGGGAGTCAAGCATAAGGTTTTACTATTTACTTTTTTACTTGCTTGGACTTCTTTCGCTTTGATTGAGTGTTTGTTTGATTTTTTGTTTCTTTAGTTTATAGCTAATTTTTTCACTCTTGACACAAAATTCGTGCACTCAGATGCCACCTATAATGTGTCTATAGGTAAAACAGACACAAGTCCTCCATTTTTAGTTGAATACTATTTGGAGTGTACCTAAAACCTTATCAAGCATTACTACACACAAATGTTTGGAAGGATAAATCCATCTATATCTCATAAAATCAAGTTTGAGTAGGCAATATTCATTTCACCTGTATAGAGCTTTCAATGTGTCAACACAATTTTAATGAAGATAGGGCCTTTGATTGAAGGCATTTTTATAAATGTTTTTAGAGAAAACATTAAAAAACCATCTTTAATTAAAAACCTTTCATTAGAAGGACCCTGATTGGAAACCCTTATATGTGGCCCTTCAACCTTTTGGCCACACATATTTTGACAAAAAATGTTGATTTAGGGAAACTTTTGGACAATCAAACAAGGTCACCATGAACCAAGATTCTGCATGATCATAGCTCTTAAAGTAGGCTTCCAAAACATATAGTTTGATTATTTTTTATTTTTTTATTTTCTACCAAACATAAAGGTTTATGTTCAATGCACATGTAAAAAAATAAAAAGTGACCTATTTTCATACTGATGCCCTTGTTTCAACAAAATAAAGTAATTAACTTGGAGATACAAAAAAAATATTATGGTAGATAGGAAAATATTTATAAAGTATAAATAATATGAATTATAAATTATTTAATAAATCAAATATACAACAAAAAATACGTGGCCTAGATATTGGTTATTCCACATGGCCAAAATGGATTCTTGTGACTTGGTGTCCCAAAATAGTTGATTGGTGTAGTTCTCACCGCTGATCTTATTTAATACTATGGTCATTAAGCCCTTAAAAGTGATGCAATATGCACTTCAAGAATTAATTATGTATTAATAAACTTTGACATATGTTCAATGGATGTAGTTTTGAAGAAAAAGAAAGTTTAAAAACTTTAAAAGTTATTTAATGAATGACCTTAATAAAGATATTTTATTTGGAATAACCCCTTTGTAATCTCCTTATAATCATGATTTCATATGTTTCATATAATATCTTGTGCATGTACAATATCATAGATGCACTTACACATATTACATGACACAATGCATGACATAATGGCAAAGTCATAAGTTGGATCCCATTTTGTATGACATGGTGTACAACATCATAAATGCACTTACACATCTAATAAGGATCTATAAAATGTCCCAAAATACTATGATAATATTCTTACAACTCGCACCCCATTTTGGACTGATTTGTTGTCATTTACTTCCTTAGAAAGACGCTCTATACTATGTCATAATGTGCATTTGGTTTAGTATTTATAATCCACTTTGTAACCTCCTTATAATCATGCTCTCATATGTGTCATAAAATCCCTTATGCATGTACAACATCATAGATGCACTTACACATTGTACATCACATAATACTCTTACAAATGACATAATGGCCATCATAAATTGGATCCCCTTTTCAATGAGGAAACATAAAATAACATAAGAGAACCTGCAATGTGTATGATGCACCTAATCCCTAAAAGATTGAATCTCTTCATTATGCTTCTTCTCTCCAACCTACCATTAAATTGACATGGAGTGATATTTGTGAGACACTTAGTCTTGCACATTGATGATGGAATATTAGCTGGCCACATTGATGATGGAATATTAGCTGGCCTCTAAACACCAAGTCACAATAATTCATAAATAAAGAATTAGATATATAAACATATTAAATGATTATGAATAATGGAAAGTGGGAAATCATTTGATCAATAAATTATTAGGAATAAGGGGAAGGGGGCATAGACATCTAAAATGACTAAAACATTTTTCAACTTGTCATGTCATTCACCTTCTCATTAATTCTTCTATCCATATTAATTAAAAAATAATTATTAATTAATTAAGATAACATTTCATCTATTAATTAAATAATTTTTACAAATTATTTAATTAACAACACTTCCCTCTCAAAATTAAATAAATTCAAATAATTTATTTATTTTTCCCACCTCAAATAAATAAAATTAATATTTTATTCCCTCTATGCATTTACACCTTTACCTTATCCATCCACCTCATCAATCAATGTGCATTATAGGTCTCACCCTCTCTCATTTTTTTTCAACTATTGATCTTGTAATTCTCTACCATTGATCGAATGGATGTGACAAAACATAAATAAGATCTTCATTCACTCATTTTCCTCCTAGCACTTTTGAGTACTTAAAACTAGAGTAAAATTATCAAGCATCTATCAAGCATTCTCAACCAAGAGCTACCATCTATCAAGCATTTATCAGGCATCTATCCTTGTTTGTGTAATAATGATCATGTTATTTTGAAGAGAAGCCCACATACCAAAGCATTCAAGTGATTCTCAAGTAACAATGGAGTCTACTAAGGTCTTTGTGATGGTATTATTGTTTATTATTTAATGAAGAATTTGAAGAGAGGCTTATGGATATGGAGCTTTAGGCCTATCACAACATCTCAAGTGTGCACTCAATGGATTCTAAGCATTCCTTAGTGGGTTCCTATGACAGTTTTTCCATGTTAAAAGTCCCTTCGACAAAGTATTCTATTGTTGGTTCTATTAGGAGCCCTCCAAAGGGTTACATTTTAAATAAAGGCTTAAGCAAGGGTTCCTTTTATTTATGCTTGAGGTTTTAGGACCTCTTAAGGGGTCCACAAATGTTACAATAATTATTTTTTTGCATGCTATTGGATTGTCTAAATATTTTTCTTTGAACTCCCTTTCTTCCATAGTCCCTTTCTCTCCTTCAAGAGCAATGTTGCTAGTTCACATCCTTTGGTGGCCTCTTTGAATATTTTTGCTCAATCCTTAATTGATGGCAGAGCTAGTTTGGTATGTGAGACAACTATTTTAGGACCTAGAAGGTTAGTGAAACCTTGGACAAACATTCTCAAAGAATCAATCACCTTCTCTTTTAATATGTCCCTAACACCAACTATGAATAGTAAGATTTTTCATTTTTATTTATCCTTGATTTTGTTGTTGATAAAGTTGCCTCTGAGTTTGAGCATTCACTTTAATTGACAAGATTTTGGGGTCCAGGCCAAATATTAACATGTTTAAAAAGTAGGCTTAGTGGAAATAAAATCCTAATTGGTCTATTTGAAGGTTTCAATAATGAGGAAGCATTTTTCTTTGTATATCCTTTTCAAATGATAAACATTTATATGGATCCTCTCAAATTACTCATGGTTTCTCAACAAGATAAGTTTTATCCTCAAGAAATATGAACTAGGTTTTGATCCTAATAATAAAGTGCCAACAAGATTCCTATTTAGGCTAGGCTTATTGGGAATTCCTAATTATTTTGGATAGCTTTTGATGGTGTGTACATCCACCAATTATAGGAAAAGATTAATGTTCTCTATATTATGTGTTATTATGTACGTGGATAAAATACTCTCATCTATGATCACTTTATCATCCAAACTAGGGGATAGGGTGCAACAAATTATCTTCAAGAATTTCATAGAGGTTTCTTATAGTTATCCCAAAGCTCATCATACAATAACGAGGTTCCCAAAAAATAGGAGATTGTAAATTATCTAGAGGAAAAAAGAACATAGTAAATCTTCTCAACCTTTTGTTAAAGAGGTAAGCATGAACCTCTTACAAGAGTTGCATGTGAATTGTAGAAAAAAAGGAACTTGAGGAATGGAGGAGTTTCAGGGAGACTCAATTTGTATCTATCCTTTTGAATGTTACACAAAATTCACCCAGTTTAAATAAAGAAAATAGGGTATTGATAGAATCAAGAGAGAAGCCTTGTTCTTTTCTTTTTCCCAATTTAAGAGAGGATATTAAAATAGGAAGACTAACCAGAAAGGAATTGTTGGAATGAGTTGTTCAGTACTCCTTGGAACATTTTTGTTTCAAATTGTCTTGATGAGGTTGGGCTTTTGTGGTTCATGGGTTGTATGTTTTTAATTTATTTTCAGCTCCTTAGGATGTGGTGCTAAGGCTTTGATGATGTCTTGCATTCTTTTTATTTCTCATTCCTTCTCACTCCTTGATAATTTATAAAGAAAGAAAGATAAAGTTGTGAAGCCCAACAAAGCAACAAAAAAGAACTATCAACAATATGATTTAAAGTAACAAGAAGCAAACAACAAAGGAGCTAAAATCTAAAAAGCATGGCCACCATTCAAAGACTAGAAAAAAAAATAATAATTCAAAATAATTTGAAACAAAACCACTTCAAAAAATATTAAACAACCTCAACTATCTTATCCTTTATACAAACATCTCTCCAAATCGAACCATCTTATCCTCATTGTTACTCTTTCATGTTAAAGAGACTTCATTAATCTATATTTCTTACTTTAAAAAATGATTTGTCTCTTTCAAAAAGTCTAAAATTGAGAAAACTGGATATTCTTCCCTCTTCACTTCTACTTATATATATTCCCTCCTATCAAGTAGTAAACCACAATAATTATAGCTTAGAATATTATTTATTGCCATATCTTAACTTTTCTTACTTATCATTGGAAGTCTCGAGAACAATTCATAATCTTAGCCACTAAAAATCAGCAAATACTAGAGATTGAGTGTAATGCTGATTAAGTCCCGTGATTTCCCACAACACTACAATGGCAAGAATTCCAAAATGCTACGAGGGATGATTAGGATGTAAAGTGACATATTTAGAATAAAATAATAATATGATCATAGTGCTGTGTTTTGACATTGAGAATGACCTTCACTTTTTTATATATATCTCATCATTCTTCTCTCATAAGAATGTACATGCATTCACCTTTGGTTTATGTATATCTCATCATTCACCATTTCTCTCTCATTAGGAGGTATATACATTAACCTTTTGTTATATATATATATATACTGTCATTATAAGAACATAAGAGGTACATACATAGATCAGCATTCTTGGTAAGGCCTTAGGCGGGCATATATCTAATGCAAGACATGTTGATATATGTAATTGGTGGGGTGTCACTCTTCAACATTTGCACTGTTGAAAGTAGTTAAGTGTGGACTTTTAATACATTACCACATGGGCAATTGACAAAGACATAAGACACTTGACCTGGTTTTGATTTTGAATACAAGCCCTGCCAAGAGAATCGAACCCTAAATCTAGACCCAAAACAAAAAAGATTGAGAAAAAAGTCAAGTCATGAGCAAAATATAAAATTTTCATTGGAGGCTAAACATTCAACAGTTGAGGCACCCCCATCATTACAATCTTCTCACATTCAAAGCAGTAAAGTATTGAATATTTTATCATTGAATACATCAAATTCTAAAGTTGAGTTGTGGCGCCTTTTGTCTTTGATTGATATGCATCCATTGACCTCTTCCTTATCATACATTTGGCTTGATCTGATTGTATTTGCAGGTCACATGGACTATGGATTGTAACTTGTGATTGCTATTAATGCTTGAAAGCTTTTGGATGATCCTTCATCAATATAGTGAGCTAGAGAATATAGATTATAATGTAACTGCAGATCACAAGAATTATGTGATTGTTATGCTCACACTGTTTTTTTCCCCTTGAGATGGATTTCAGAGTGAAGGGATTGTGGGTGTTTCTCATCTTTTTATTTCTGGCCAACCATATCAGTGGATTGGATCAAGTCTATAAGAAAACACCTCTGACTGACTGTGGTGACAGATGTGATGCTGCCTTTCATACAATGTTGCCCAAGGATCCAGTCCCTCCTTCAGGGCCAAGTCCATTTCAAAACTATGATCCTCTTTCAGAAGAAATGCATAACAGATAGTATTCTATGCATTTTAATGGTGATGCTCAATGGATGGATCCCTTATGCCAGAAGAATTCATGGAAGAAAGAGGCTTACAAGCTCAAAAAATGGGTCAATGATTGGAGATTAGGTAAATCTGTATCTACTTTTTCTGGGGTGATTTATAGTGGTTCTGGCAAATTAGATTGTTTGGTGCCTTTGTTTAAATCCACTGTGATTATGGTGGAAAAGCCATTACTGTTTTCAGATAGCCATGGATTTTATGATAATTACAGTCTTAGTATTTTGATCTGAATTGTAAATTCAATATACTCTTAAACAAAAAAACTTGAGTTGGAAAAATAGCTTATTGGGCACAAGGTGGTGAAGCAACTTACTTATGCACAGGGACCTGCAAATGCCAATCATGGCATTAGAACTTAGAATTACTCTATACTTTTCTGTAAAACTGTCTGAATATTTTTGGGTTTCTTAATATTTTCAGATAAGGGAGTTTTGGTTGGATTGGTAAACTTGGGTTACATTAGAATGTACCTATTAATTTCTATGTAAAATGTAAGATTTAATTTATTTAACATGAATTTTAATTTTGATGTTGCTTCTAGATTAGAGTGAGTTTTAGTTTTTTAATCAATGTTTCAGATCACTCTCCATGTTCCATCTTTTATCTCTCTTAGCTCGCTATCATCCTCATGATGGATCACAGAATGTGATCCGAAACATTGATTAAAAAAACTCAGGCACAGTCTAATTCAGAAAATTCAAATTATAAATTGTGAAAATCTTATATCATTAATTTCCATTTGTTTACAGAATTGTTACTGTTATTTCTTATTTCCTGCATTTTTCCTATATTTACCACTGCCTGCTACTGATCTTGGGATCCTATTTTACACTACTTATATTGATGTAAAACTGGTAAATAAATGACGTTTCATACTATAATGTTTATGCAGTACTTACCATGTTATAACTGTGACATGGAAACAATGATCAAATTTGTATGCAGGCTTCAATTCCATCTTTTGATGGAGACTGAAATGTATAAGCATTGAATTCTAAGTTCCGATCTTGTAATCTAAATGCTTCTATGCACTTTTAGATATTTCATTCTCCTTAATAAATTGTGTAACTGAAATCTGTAGTTTCTTATGTTTTGAGAAATTTGATTTTAGTATTGAATTGAAAGTTTCACTGATTTAGATTTTTCTTATAATGTGTTGGTTAAGTGGTGGTGGTGTTATGGTAACTACGAGGGCTCAAACTTCCACTGGTCATTGTGATTCCAAGCTTGTGCCTTAGCTAATCTAATGTACTCACATGTTTGAGTCTCAGCATTGTTAAATGAGGACCTCACCAGTTCATAGCTCTGTAAAACATGTCGTACCAGAATCACCAATCATGTTAAAAAATTTACCCAAAACTTTATAAAACAAAACTACTTCGCTGAATGAAAAATTGAATAAAAAATCTGATACCATGAAAGCTATTTTGTGCTGACTGTGACAGATCAGGGCAGGTTGACAATGGGGGAAGGTGGTGATTTTGGACTCCAGCTATCATAGTGTTTTTGATGGTTTCAACTTTATTGGGTTCCAAAAGGGAAATGTACTGTTTTTTACTTTTCTTTGAAATTTTTGATAGGTGTCTATATATGATTATCTAATGAATATATAGGCGTCTCCATCTTTCAAATCTTTTGACTTGGGGGGTGTCTATGCATGGAATCTGATATCATAGCAAGAAATTTACAGCAGAACAAAGATGCATGTCTCTAAATGTACACTAAGTCCAATTTATTTAAAGCCATAGGAAGACTTTGGTACCCAATTGATGGGCAAGAATAAAAAGTATCTCTGGCCCAACAGATATTTATTTAAGTTAATAATTCTGCCTCTTCTGTTTCAAACTGTGATTTGAAGTGAAGAGAATTTTGATTGCAGATCAATGTCTTTTGTCTTTCAATTGAAAAACAAGATATAATATTATAATAAAATGCAAAAAGAAATGTGATCAATTTTTTAGATCTCTAATTTTGTATAGAAATTAAAGCATTAACTAGATTTGAATATTGATTTAAATAGTAGATGTTTCACTAAAATAAGGAAAGTGTTCAATTTATTCTTTTTTGCTTAATAAAAAATTACATAGAAATACTGCATGAGAACATAAGATTATACATATGTATATGAAAAAACTAAAATTAAAATATTCAAAATTTAAGAAATAATATTCAAAGTTATGAAGGATTAAGAACTTTGAAGAGATATTTAGATACATTCAGCTTATTTTTCTCCTACATAATGACCATTTTTTTATTCTTCAATCTCATCATAAAACTATTTTATGAGAGGATTGTTGTATGTCTAGAAACCAAATTAGGGAGCTTGATATAGAGGGTTTTTATTTATTAAAAAAAAGAAATCTTATTATTAATTTTTCTTTTAATGATTGAGGAGTTTTTAAGTGGTTTTCTTCTTTAATATTAGTAAGCACGATTAATATCATATAATGTGAATTTATTAATGAGGTGTATAATAATGAAAAAATAGATATATTTTTAGGTATTAGAAGTAAAGAAAGTAGTTATATTAATGATTTTTCTTAGTTATTGGAAGTAGGATAGTGGAAGGGGTTGATGACCAAGTCCAAGGAATAGGAAGATGGTTGAAATTTATAAATATAAGTTTATTTGTCTTTTATTATTAGATTTTTATAATGTTACAAAAAGTTTGATTATGTTTTAAATGTAGGGAACGTATAATTATTTAGTTTTTAAGTGGATGAAATGTTTAAGATGTTTGTACTCTTTAGAAGAGACAAGTTTGATTATGTTAGGAAAAGTGTTGTACACATTGCATTAAAATATTTGTGGTCCATGTCAAAATGTGGTGCCACACTTTGCGAAACTTAATATTTTTCCCTAAAATTGTTGTGTTATTATTATAAATATACTTAATATTAGAGGCACGTTAGGGTAAAATGATGAGAAGCATCCAAGATGTGAGATAAATCTTGCATAACCCGAAAATATTGTTTCTTTTTCAATAAAGGCTAAAAATGGAAGGGTTGCTATTTTAAGTAAATTGGCATTTATGCACGTATGGACACAAAAACTTACACAGACCTTCAAAATCATGAAATGAAGCCAATGGTGAAGAAAACACTTCATTATCATTTTTCATTTGTGAGATATTAATTTTTTTAATTTTTTAAAATCTTATTTAAAAATGTTCAAAGCCAAATTTGAGGCACCTAGAGGCTCCAAATGGGCCCAAAAATTGGTCAAAAATCAAAATATTCCCTAATGGTCGTGTTTTGTGGACAACCGTATTTTTGAGAGTTTTCCAATGATATATAATAGTTGAAAATCCATCAATTGAATCAAAGTTGACCCCAAGAAGTTGCACTACCAAAATCCACAAAATTCCAAAATATCTTCTTGAGAGGGAAAATGGACAGTTGGATTTATGGTGCTCAAATGGGAGCTATGCTTTCTAGAATATTCTAGGGCAGTTACCATTTTAGATAAAGAAGGAAAATGGGGGTTTTTAGAAGATAATCCCAATAGTGCAGATTGTGGCTCTAACTGCAAATTATTGTAATGAAAAAGCTCATGTGGATGTATGATGTCATTTTATGAATGTTATAATTTCATTCCATTGGAATAATAGAAAGCAAGTGTTTCTTTCATACATTTTCCTATATATTTTTCTATTTTTGTTGTGTTTTCTTGTTTGTAAGGGGAGTACCCTTCATCAAGTGGTATCCAAGCAGAAGTTCTTGAGTGTGGAAACATGTCACCAAAAGTGAGGCAGTTTGCACCAAGACTGTGGTTGTGGGTCTATGAGAAAGTGGGATAAAATGCATCCACAAGTGATGTGAGGTAGACGCAAGGGAAGAAATGTTTTTCCAGAAGAGGATTTTAGAGTCCTCGAAAGATAAGTACATTCACCGCAAGAGAGTAGATCTAAGAAGACAAGATGTAAGTGATGATGAGTCGGAAGAACAACAACAACAATCTGAAGGAGAACAAAAAGTAACAAATCCTAAAGAGGATAGGTTTCTAAGGGCCACTTCCAAGATTATAAAAAGGCCAAAGGTCGAGGTGTCTACATTTTCTAGTAATCTAAATCCAAAGGAGTTAACCAATTGGATTAATGATCTAAAGGAGTATTTTGAGTATGAAGAAGTAGAAGATCTTGAGAGGGTCAAATTTGCTAAGACCAAACTAAAGGATCATGCAAGTACTTGGTGGAAATAAGTCCATTTGGAGATAAATAAAAGCAGAAAAGAGAATAACAAGATGGGATTGAATGGTAGATGAGTTGAAGAGACAATTCATTCCTATGGACTATGAGCTTGATCTATTGAAAAAGATGCAAGGATTGAAGCATGCTAGAAAATCAGTCAAGGGGTATACAAAGGAATTTTTTCAAGACCTAATTAAAATAGGCCATTCTGAGGCCAACAAGGAAGGTAAGCTCACCAAGATGGTGAACAAAAGGGGGGGTATAAGTGGCCACTTTTTTTTGGTGGGGGGGGGGGGGGGGGGGGAGGGGGAGGGGTGGGTGGTATAAGTGGTCACATACATACATACATATATACATGTATATATACCACTTATACCCCCCCTTTGGTTCACCATCTTGGTGAGCTTACCCTCCCTTATACCCCTCCTTATACCCCACTTATATATATATACATGTATATATATTATATTCCACCAATATTTCCCCATTTCTTTGCTTCTTGTGAATACTCACATTATCAGTTAAAGATAATAGATCCTCTACTGAACATTTTGCCCCATTTATTGGTCATGGTTGGGGAATAGAAGGAGGAAAATCAGTATGGGCTGAGTACGCCAGACCCACAACCCAGAACCAGGGCACGCTTGTCGTTTTCAATTTGGATATTGTCATGTCACCACACAATATAAGATCCTACTTCCAACGATATGGTATACTTGGAAAATTCTTCCTTCCCCCTCTCTCTATGTTTCTAATAAAGATTTCATAATCAAGGTTTGCATGCTTTCATTTCACCCATACAAATTTTTCATCTTAAAGAGGTTTGTGTTGAGGATTTCAAGCAAAATAATTGCAGGTATCAATACAAGTCATGATAGTCAATTTCAATCCATGGGAAAAGGATTTTGTTCCTCCTCCACAATACATATATTCATAGCCTCTCCATCCACTTCCTCCATCTCCACCTTTTTTTCTTCAACCAACAGTGAATGCACCCACACCCATATTATAAAATATCTTCTCTCCTCTACAACTGCAGATGAATTGTATTCCACCAATATTTCCCCATTTATTTTCTTCTTGTGAATACTCCTTTTGTTAGTTAAAGAATAATAGACCCTCTGCTGAACATTCTGCCCCATTTATTGGTCATGATTGGGAAATAGGAGGCAAATAAGTATGGGCTGAGTATGCTAGACCCATAGCCCAGAATCGTGGTAGGATTATTGTTTTCAATTTGAAAACCACCATGTCGCCACTAAGTATAAGATCGCTCTCTCTCCCCCTCCTCTCCCCTCCTCCCTCTCTCTTTATTTCTACCAAAAATTTCACAATTAAGGTTTTTGTAGTTTCCTATCCCATTCAAGAAGATCAAGTTGTTGTTTCTACAAGAGGAACATGAATGAATTCAAGAGTTATTCAAGATCAAGATGAAACCTTTATTCCTAACAACCTTTCATTGAAACAGTTATTCAAAAAAGCTTCTACAAAGGTCAATTTTTCTTGGCATCCTAACCCTTCAGATACCAAGATACCATTGGACTTTTCTGCAATGTATGCATCTCTTGAACCTCAAAAATTATCAGAAGCAATAAAGAAATAGGAGGTGTTTGTTTCAAGTAACAACTATTTGCATAGGATTCAATTAGGAGAGGGTTTGTTCAGAAAAAGTCTATATGTAATTATAAGAGCTCTTTTGGAGTGTCTATCTTAGGAAGTTTCTAAACCCTTTATAGTTATGTAAACAACCAAAAGGAAAAGATGTGTCTGGCAACTAAATTTGTTGAGGTAAATTTTTAAAAGGTCTACTATTATAACACCTAAATCTTGTTGCAGATTTATGTGAGATGTTAAAGCTTGGATGCATCATAGGATTTGATACTAATGTAGTCAACCATATGCCCTAGCATAAAAACCTCAGGTAATTTTTGAAGAAGATGAAAGTTTCTTTTGAGTATTTATCCCAATTGATATTAGGTGATGAAGTTATAGAATTAGAGAAATGCTTTGATAGAGGTGGAACTACTGAGAAACCTCCTACTTCTACTAAGAAACCTCTCTCCCTCTCTCACTCTCTCTCTCTCTAACCTCTCTCCTCCTCCTCTCCCTCTCACTTCCCCTCTCCCTCTCTCCCTCATCTCCATCTCCCTCTCACCACTCTCTCTCTAGCCTCTCTCCCCTCCTCTCCCTCTCAATTTCCCTCTCCCCCATCTCCCTCTCCCTCTCACCTTTCTCTCTCCAACCTCTCTCCCCCTCCTCTCCCTCTCACTTCCCCTCCCTCTCTCTCCCTTCATACACTTAGGTGGAGGCCAGAGTTTAGGACCAACAACATGAACAAATTAAGTTTACTTAAGTTGTTCACCTTACTTCCCCTAAAAATATGCATGTGCCTTGTTTGGGTCTATAGTGTCAAAAACTCATACGGGGTTGTTATCATTAAAAACCCGTACACGTTTCTAACACTATAGACTTTGCAAACCAAGTTGGACACTTGGGCATTTTAAGGGTGAAAACACGAATGGGTTAAGAAAAAGTAACCCGTAAGTGTTATTTTGAGGTAAAGTGGATTCACAACAGTCAAAAAAGCCCAAAAAACTTTGTTGAAGGTCCCATTGCAACTGTTTTTGTATACTCACGATATTCTCTGACAGTGAGTTTGTTTTGTTTTATATGACTTCAAATGATTGAAATGTATAATTAATTTTATTTTTCAATGTTCTTTTGTTTTTTTAATACTTTGATTGTCAAATTCAATTATTTTCATAGGTTCCATGACATAATATATTTGTTTAATTTGTATTATTTTTACTAAAACATATGATGTTATTTAGGACAATTGATGTTAAGGATGGAAAGGAACAAGCAAGGAACAACCAAATCACAAGAGGTAGCAAAGGAAAGATAAATGAAGCACATGAGAAGACTACATGAAGTGAGAAAAATAGGAGAAGGTATGACATCTAAACCAACTCAATTACATGTACTGAATGAACCTAATGCAAATCAAGAACAAGTGCCAATCAATGATCAAAAAAATATACTTAATCCAAACCAAGAACACGCACCAATATTAACACCTCCTAGAATTATTTGTAGAAAACCAAAGTATCTAATTGATGATGAAAATATTTTGAATTCAATGCCCGATAAAATTCTCCAATGCACTTGTAGACAAATGGCTAATAGAATATGGAAAAACTATTTTGAGAGTTTAAATCAAACTAGAAGATGTCAATTAATTGTTGACATGATAAAAAATCTGAATATTAGAGACACAATGAAAATTATTGGTTTAAGAACATCTAAAAATAGTAGTGAAAAAACTATAGTAAGAAATCTATTTGATGTGTTTCAAGCAATTGGTTCAACATCACACTCTAAAGATGCCAGCATTACCCGATGTGTTCTTATGTCAACCATAATGAGCAAGCAAACTAAAAAATCTTGTTTAATAAGTAGAACAAGTAAGTCTTTAAAGATAAGTAGAACAACATTACACCATGCCTTAGGGAGACATGAGAAAATTGAGGATCCTAACAATAATTCTCTATGGGCATTCTCGGGTAGAATTCCATAGAAAGACAAGTTTGTTATTGATGTATTAAGAGTATTAATTGAAAAAGTTTGGCATGACAATGCAACAGTTTCACACAATCAAAGAGATGTTGTTAGAAGGCGAATTGGATCTAAAAATTGTGAGCCACATCCAAAACACTTTTTGGATATGACTCAAACACATTTTTATGAGAAATTCGTTCAAATCTATCCACAAATAAGAATTAGTCAAAGGTTTTTTGAAATGAAAAAATATTTTTATGTAAAGATAAATCATGCATGCACCACATGTTGTAGAATGCATATTGAATTTTTCATGCATTATGATATTTATCGTCATATATGTTGTACTTTGCACACTAACAATGTTTTGCAGGAATGTGGTATAAAAGTACCTCCAAAGTCATCAAGAGATTTAATTTCAAGCATATTATGTAGAAGAGATGATGGTTGCACATTTTATAAGATGATGTGTCTGAGAGGGTCATGTGCTACATGTGGTGGTTTGCAACACTTGCAAAGATGTGTGCATTTATAGAGCACGCATGAAATTGGGAAGAAATTAGTGTCTTTTGAAAAATACAAGTCTATCACATATGGGGTTAAAGATGGAAAAGAGTTGAAGAGATGTGAGTTAGTAAGTAAAGATATACTTGTAGCTGAGTTTATGAGTATTTTTCAACTAAAATTAGTTTATGACTACATAATGCATACACATAGAGCTCGGTGGTTCGATGAGAAATTCAAGTTATGTAAGGATACATTTCCTCTCAATACCATTGTCTCTATTGTAGATTTTGCTAATAATTATACACTACCTCAAAATAAAGTGCAATATTAGTATTTTTTTTTTTTTTATCAATAAAAGGCCGAAGCCGCATTTTTATTTCATTTGTAAAATTTTTACAAACTCCATTCAGTGTGGGCACCGGTAGGAAAGAATGGAGCTAAGAAAACCTCCGGTCTAGCCCAGATCCCTTAAGGGATCAAATATCAGAACAACTGAATAAAATTTTTTTTACAATTCCTCATCTGAGGGAGATAACTGACTTAATAAGACAGTTTAAGTTTCTTTTTGTGCATAAAATCTCGCACCAAACTCTGGATGAACCCATCTTCACACAAAAAAGAAGAAACCACTGAAACTTCGAGCTTTAACTTTAGGACCTGAATCCTGCATCTGCAAAAACCTTATTGCAACATGCTCTGTCAAACTGTTAGTAGCATAGTAAGCATGATAATATGTAAAAATCCTTCAATGAATAATAGCATCTTTTCTACTTTATGTAAGAGGATTGTAGCCTGGATAACCCTTAGCTTGAGACCATTTTCACCTTTTAGGATTCAATTTAAGAGATTATCCAGGCTACAATTCTGCCTACACCAATGAGAAATGTCAATTTCTTAATCACTCTTGACACAGCTTACATCTGATGCTCCATAACCAAAATAAATTAATATGCCATTGTATGCACATATAAATGTCAATATACGAGATTATCATGGAGACTGCCAAGAACATGAATCAAAACAAAGTTCACAGAGAAATATATGTCTGGGTGTAGGAGAAAAACAACCAAAAGAATAAAGGATCTGTACAGAGACAATAGGACCTGCAACAGATCTGAAACAAAGATAGGACTGATCTCAACTGCCCTCCAGAAGCCATTCCATTAATTCGTAGAAGATAGTAAAGACCCAAGTGAACCCCACCCGATATAGAAAAGTCCAATTATCACAACTAATACCCCTATAACTGCACCAGGAACCAGTGTAACCTGGCCTCTAAGTAAAAGACAGGGCTAATATCAATCACAAAGAAGCAATGAGACCAGCATGAGCGAGAACATGAATACTCGGCATCAACCAACTTCAATTAAAACTCCTAAAGCATCCCTTTACCCACAAACAGGGGCATGAGAGGGGAGGATGAAACATGCATATGTGACAGTTTGAATAAGGATATTGCTGAGTTAGAATTTGAGCATATATATACAAACTCATATATATATAGTGTCTATATGTATATATGTATATTTGTGTGTGTGTAATAATCTGGTTATCTATTTACACCCACCCACATACACACACACACACACACACACACATATATATATATATGAATGTGTTTATTTGTTAGGATGTTTATATATTCATATATTATTCAACCTCGCAGATATCTAAAACCAAGACATGAACAGTACCACATCTTTACCACTAAACATGCAATAGCAATCAGAACTAACTATCCCCGATGTACACAGGGCTATCAGTCGGTGCAAAGAATCAAGAATGTCATACAATAAAAAACAAGAGAACCATAGCTTGAAAACACATGGCACGGCAACCTCAGTGAATGTCATAAAAGTCATCAAATCTACCAATGCAGACAATAACCACGCAGCCAGGGCGATAAAACCACAGTTAACATGCATTGGATGGAAGGCCCGCTTGAGCCAGAAAAAGAATAACCGATAACATCCTAACACCTTGCTATACTCCCGAGCCACCCCTTTACAGGTAAGGAGAAGATGGATCAAGCTTATATGAGTTAGTTTTTGTACCTGTATACACACACTCATATATATATAATTTCTGATCTATATATATGTATATATGTGTGAGTGTTAGTGAATGTGCATCTATTTACACCCACATACATACACATATATATATATATGAGTATGTGTATATATGTTTATGAATAAGGTTGTGTATATATACATGTATCTATAGATATGGATATATATATATGTGTGTATATTTGTATTAAAATGAGTCTCCAAATATATACATATATGTATATGTGATCATATATATATATTTCTGTATATATAACAATACATACTTGTCTGAAGCTTAGATTTCAAAAGTGCTGTACCAAGGATACCCTGACCGCAATTCCTAGGTTATATACAAGAGGTCCAAGGAGAGGACTTGGAGAGGAGTGAAGTGAGGTATTGGCATGGTCAGCGTCAAAGTATTAATCCGAGGGAGGGTCTTTCCTAAAGACTGATGAATAACCATCTGCCCCTAGATTAGCTAGCTTGTCAGCTATAGAGTTACCTTCTCGATAGATATGCTTGACCGAAGTTTCCTCAAAGTATTTGATCGGATCCAGAATACTTTTTAATTCCGTTTTCAATCTCCAGTTGGAAACTTCCCTAGTCCTGACTGCATTTATAGTTAATGACGAGTCACCTTCAATTTCCAGATATCTAATCTTGAGTGATTTAGCTAAAATCAGACCTTCTCGCAAAGCTAAAAACTCAGCCATGTTATTGGAAGCCACACCTATGGGCTTATTTATGCTAGCTATAAGATCACCGTTGTCTTGATGGATAGCACACCCAATGCCTGCTACCCCCGGGTTCCCACGGGACGTGCCATCAAAGTTAAGCTTAGCCCAGCCCATTCTGGGAGGAGCCCATTTTGTTAGCTTCCTATCCATCTCAGCCTGCTTCCCACCTTTCCCAATAAACGGGGGAATTATCAAACCCAACCATTTAGATCGAAGGACCTCATCCCATCTGGATAAGTTAATGGACTTTTCCTGTGTATATCTAAGATTATTATTGATTTTTTCCACAATTGTTGCTTCGATTTTATTTAGAAGGGATTCTACCCTCAATTTAGATTCTTTGAAGATCCGCCTGTTTCTCTCCTTCCATATTTCCCAAATGAGGATTGCCGGGGAAATGAACCACACTGAGTGATATATATCCTTTGTGTGAGGAGGTTGCCAACTGGTCAGCCATTCTGAAATGTCCGTAGGTCTCGGCGTCAGCCATCCAAGGCTTGAGCAGAGCCAATCCCAGCATCTCTGACTGAAACTGCAATTGAGAAGCAGGTGGTCCGCATTTTCTTCCTTAGATTCACAGAGAGGACATCTTGAAGGGCCCTGGAAACCTAATTTTGAGAACCAGTCTGAGGTAAGAATCCTTTTTTGGAAAGCTGCCCATGAGAAGAACCCAGCTTTAGGGAGACCAATGTTATTCCAGCAAAGGCTAATCGGAATATTAGGATAGGTCGCAGCTCGATTGAGTTTTAAAAGTGAATAACCTTCTTTGGCTTTGTAAATGCCAGACGAGCTGCCCACCCATATTATCCTGTCTTTCCCAGAATGTAATGAAAATTGCCTATGCTTCAAATTATTCCAGAGGATCTCCATATCAGAATTTGACAAATTCATCTCATCAAGGGGTTTCCACTCCCAACCCATAGCGGGATCATTGGAGCTAAGCTTGATATAATCCTTAACAAACCTACCCCTGATAGCTTTGCAATGATCTATACCTTCTAGGCTAATACCAATTTTGTCTAAAGCTGGATAGCCCCCCCAGGAATCTTCCCAGAACAGAGCCTCAGAACCATCCGCGATATCCCAAGAAAGATAATCCCTAATCACCTTTCTACATTCCATCATGAAATTCCAAACTTTGGATCCTTTGGGTACTATTTCCATCCTCAAAATACTATCAGGATTGGAATTAGTAAGATATTTAGCTTTGAGGATCCTTACCCATTTAAGATTTGGATCCGAGTACATTTTCCAGACTAATTTCGCCCCCAGTGCCAAGTTTTGAGTCCCCAAATCTTTGATGCCAACTCCCCCTAAATTGATAGGATGGCTAATTTTGTCCCAAGCAATTAATGCGAATTTCTTTTTGTTTGAATCCATATTCCAAAAGAACTTCCTCATCTTTTTAATCATATCGAGCCGAGCTCCTTTAGGTAACTGCTGGCAGGACATTTGATATATCGGAATAGCTGCCAAAACGGCTTTGAGTAAAGTAATCCTCCCAGCCGAAGAGAGGCATTTATTCTTCCAAGAGTTCAACCTGAGATCCATCTTATCGAGGATACCTTTCCATAATGAGATTAAATTGTTTCCCTTATCCAACGGAATCCCTAAATATTTACAGGGCAATTTCCCTCGATCAAACCCAAAAATATTACATATATCTGTTTCTAAGTCCTGCGAAGAATGGAAGAAAAAGATTTCCGATTTGTTCTTGTTTACTTCCTGACCCGAGGCTAAAGCATAAATGTCAAGAATCCTTTTGAAAGCCATGGCTTCCGACCTATTCGCACATCCCATCAGCAATGTGTCATCTGCAAACTGCTGGTGAGTGATAGCCTCCAATCCATTAGTGATTTTAATGCCTTTAATAATCTGGTTCATGCGAGCACATGAAATGATTCTCCCAAGGCCCTCTGCCATTATGATGAATAAGAAAGGGGATAAAGGATCCCCTTGTCTAATCCCTCTGGATTAGACAAGTAACTATTTTCTACATAGCATTCTTGCATGCACATGATAACACAGACGGGGATAAAAAGATAGTAAGATAGTGTCATTTCTACATAAGCAATGATCGTAGTCATTCGTTAGAGTTTGTGCAAGGATGCTTTCAACTTTACTATGAGAATTTAAGAGAGAGAAATATCACATATTGTAGACACCTAAAATTGTCTTGTCTAATTAAATAAGTATTTATTTATTTTATCCTAAGTCTTCTATTAATGTCTATTTGGAAGGCCTAGGAAAGTATTAGGCCCTTCATCAGCAAAACTAGGGTCAGCAACAATGAGTTCATCCATGGGGGTAGATCCATTTAGTGGAGCCTCTTTCACTCCTCTAGACCTCTTGCCCTTACGCAAGGGTGCTATGCTAAAGCTTGGGCCGTGAAAGGCATTTGTTGCTTTAGAGACATTATTAAGGATGACAGGCTTCTTAGTTGGGAAATCCTCAGAGGTAGATTTGGTTTGCAACATTCCCACAAGCAGACCTATAACATGATGAAAAAAGCTTGCAGTAACCTTCAGTTGCCCAAAAAGTGCAAGATTACTAATGACAATTGTAAGGATTTTTTGTGGAATAATACTATACTTGTGTCTAATATCAAAGCTATCAATATTTATAAGACTCTAACATATGATGAATCCATTATATTACATATTAACAAGTTATGGCTTGCAGATTTTTCAGTAAAACAGTGGCAGAAGGTGTTTTCAGGATTATGGAGTAGTCCTATAGCACCCAAAGTAAAAAAATTTAAATGGCTTATGATTATCAACAGGCTACCTTTTAGAAAAGACCATAATAATTGTGATATTTGCAATGTTTGTAGGGTTCCTGAATCAGTTAGACACATTTTTTTTTAATGTAGTATTGCTAGAGAAATATGGTTGTTATTTGGTATCTCTATTCCTAACCAATTTACTGTGTTTGATGTTCTAATTGGGTATATTAAGGGTCTGAAAAAAGACTCTAATCTATTTTGGCATATTCTTTCCACTGAAATTTTATGGTATATATGGAAAATCAAAAATGAAGATAAATTTCTCAAGGCATAGGTAGGGCCCTTGCTGAGTCTTTTCATGGACTCACCCTTCACCACATTTTTTTGCAGGTCTTTATGACAATGAACATTGAGAAGCATAAGTTCCTTAGGTTCATTAAGGATGGAAATGCAAAGATGTACCTTCATGAGATGGAGAATGGTTACAAATGGAGGTAGGCAGCAAGAGGAAAGCAGGACGTTGACCTAGCAATGGAGAGCCTTGGACTAGAGGTTGCCAAAGTCAGAGACCCAGTTAAACACTAGATTTAGATGCTCTCACAACTACTCGAAGGCAAACAAGTTGTGTGGATGGAGGGTCCCCGGGGGTGGACTACTTGGATGGAAGTAGTTCAAGAGCAGACGTTGATGTGACTTGGACATAGCATTTCAGTTCAGCAAATATGAGCATTGTGTCCTTTTTTTGAAATTATGCTTTATAGTATCATATGTACAACTCTGTACATCTCTATTTATAGCACACAGTAATCTTCTAGACTTGTGAAGTTTGGACCTACAGTCCATGTAGAAAAACGATACATGTCTTTGTAATAGTCTTCTCTCCTTGTATGCAATAAAAAAAAAGTCTTCTATTAATTAAATAAATTCTTATTTATTTAATTAATTTGTTTATCCTCTTATATCCTTTTATTATTTAAATAAATATTTAATTTATTTAATTGGTCCCACTTCCTCTATTAATTAAATAAATTTTTATTTATTAATTAATTCATTAGTTTTTTCTCTTCATGACACATGTCATTTATCTCTTTATTTTCCTCTACCTACCCTCTTCATTATTTTATTATTTTCTTATACCTACCCTTTAATCCTAGGCGACCATTTATTTCTTTCACCTTTTAATCTTATCCTTTCATTTTCTAAAGTGTCTTCTATATAAGATGTTTCTTTCATCCTTATCAACCCTAACTAATGTGTCTATCAAACTTTCTTGCAATCAAGCGACTTTACAACCACAACTTGTTCTTTGTTGAGCTCTTGTGCACATACAAAATTTGAGAGCAAATATATCAAACAAGATCAATGGAGATAGGAGACAATGGAGATCAAACCCTACTTGGCATTTGAATGGTATTATTGTTTCAATTTGTTAATTTGCATGTTCTTAGGTATCTTCATTTGTGTATGGTGAATATTTTATTGTAGGACTAGGGTTTGTTGTGGTTGGATCTTTGTGGTTTTGCAATAGTTTGTCATCATCATTTTTCACCTCACACATTTTGGCATGCCTGGTGGGACATGGATTTTTATTATATCTATGTCTTTTTTTTTTTGCATGGTTTTTCTAACCCTATATTGTTGTTTTGTGAAACAATTTGGAGAATAACCTTGTACAGCTGAGGTTTTGGACACAAGATTAGGATTTTGGAAAGATTTGATCAGATCTCATAAATGGTTGATAATTTCTACACCAAGTATTTTTTGCAAGTTGGGAATGGTATCAGGAGTGTTCAATCCGAAATTCAGATTTTTTTTATCAAATTTAAATTATTTGTGATTTTTTTGTGATTTTTCATAAAAAATGATTTTGGGAGAAACTTAGTGCATTTTTTTAATTTTATTATATTTTTGGAAATTTCTCATAATTCTTAAGAAGCTCTATTTTTTATTATTTTAATTTGGATGCAAACTAATTCATGAAAAATCAAATCTTTGGAAATTAGGGTTTTGCAATTATTTGATCATATCTCACAAACAACTAGTAATTTATTTTTTTTGTAGGGTGGGAATGGTATCGATATTGTTCCATTAAAAATTCAGATTTTTTGGATCAAATTTGAATTATTTATGATTTTTTTGTAATTTTCATAAAAAAATAATTTTGGGAGCAAATTAGCATTTTTTTGGATTTTCTTACATTTTTGGAAAGGTCTTATAATTCTATAGGGATTCTATTTTTTATTATTTTAATTTGGATGCAAAATAATTTGCCAAAAATCAGATCTTTTGAAATTAAGGTTTTTCAATAAATTTGCTTTCTAGGGCTCAAATCAAGGTATTTTCCTTACAAAAATTATATTTTCATAAATCTCTCAGAATTTTAGGAGGGGTTTGTTCTTTGTATATTAATTTTTGAGGTAAAAATCATTGCGAAAAGAAATCAATATCTTGTTGACTAAAACAAAAATGTATTGTCAAAGGCCCCCTTTTTCACATTTGGATTTGGATTTTCTAAAATTAACCTAATGAGTGTGCTTGCAGGTGGGGGTAATTTATCACAAACTACTAATCATTTTTTTGCAGGGGTAATCTAGGTGTGTGTCTTTGCATTGTAAATTTCTAGTCTAATTAGGGTTCACATCTTTTTCATTTGGGGTTAAAGAACTTGTTTGAATTGTTTGGTGCACTTTGCACGCTTTATGTTTATAACCCTAAAGGTGATAACAAAAGTATCATCTCCCCTCACCTTCTATTGGACCTTGGATGTAAGAGAAATTTTTATCATCTTATTTTAGGTAGGAGGGCATGTCTCCCAAGTAGACCATAAGGCCAAGTGAGAGGGCATGACCTAAACGATACTTTCTTTTGCCCGCTATATAAATTTCTATATTAGGCAAAAGTTGCGATAACTTGGTGACATGAATCAACACCAACGATTCTCCCTAGTATCCACACTTGTGTTGGATGCATTAAAAATCCTCTTTGAGGATTAGGATTGGGTTCTTAAATGAACTGCCACCGCATGGGTAGACACCAAGAACCACAGAAGTTCCCCCACTAGACACCTTTTGTTTTAGAGGCCAAAAATCCTTACATTTGATGGTTCAGGGAGTGTGGATCGTACCCCATACATACCCCTCATGTACCCTTTCATGTTGAGACATGAATCCCTTATTTGATCTTTGGTCTTTTGAGGTAAGAGAATCTGGTATGCCTGAGAAGTGAGTGTCGTGGTGGAGGATCCAATGCTACCAGAATCTCTAGTTGTCCACTTGTTTAAGGTATTTTTATGTCGTGGGGGGCCCATTGAATGGTTTCTCTTTCCAACCTATGTTGTGCATGTTTTCAAGTGTCTTCAATTTGTGTTATACCAATGGAAATATTTTGAACATACACATTTCATTGTGGACAAAACACCTTTAGACATTGTGTAGTGCCATGCTGAAGGAGCCTGTGCTACCAGAATCTCTAGTTGTCCACTTGTTTGAGGTATTTTTATGTCGTGGGGGCCCCATTGAATGGTTTCTCTTTCTAGCCTATGTTGTGCATGTTTTCAAGTGTCTTAAATTTGTGCTATACTAGTGGAAATATTTTGAACATACACATAACATTGTGCACAAAACACCTTCAGACATTGTGTCTTCATTGTTTGTTGTGTTTTCTTGCCAAAAGACATTCAAAAATAAGATTTGGTCACAATCAACAATTGAAAAATTTGGATAGATTAGAAAACTTTGCCAACAACACATCTGTGACAAGTGAAATTATGTTTTTGTTTTTGAAAAGTGTCACTATCAACAAGAAAAACACACTTCTACTTTCAGATCAAAAGAGATTCTAAGGCATTTTCCTATAAGGCTTAATTTTTAGTCAACCAGTCTTTATCATGGCTTTGTCAATTGTTTTCACTCATTTGCAATCCTTCAAATCCACCTTTCAAGATAGAGTCAAAAGGTTGCTTTGTTGTCCTAATCATATCTTGCAAACATACTACAACGTATCACTAGGTGGTTCCCACATTAGATCTATCATCTTAGGGTCCCATTTGGTCCTCTTTAGTCAAGGTCAACTTACCTCATCAAGATATCTATCATCTCTTTGGAAGCCACACCTTACTGTAGATCACACTTATCTTGGACTTACATTTTTGGACATTGCAAGACAACCCTAGATTCAATCCATCTCATATTCCTTATTGGTTTTCCATAGTCTTCATATTTTCTTCCATCTCTCATTTTATCCAATGTTAGTTCATGGTTGAAACCTGTCACAAAGGTCTAGAAGAGAAGCCTAGGAAGCTCTAAGATCTCTCAACATGAGTACCTATGAGTTTGATGGAGATGAATTTTACAACCCATTTGAGAATCGCAGTAATATACTAGACAATGACAATGCATCCATTACCTCTACAGACATTGAAGAGACTATCATAGATCCAAGGTTCAATAGATTGGTTGAAAAGAGATAGACAATACTTCTTTCAAGTCATGGCACAAAGTGGAATAAGACTACCTTATTATTTTGATATGTCACAAATTTTAGAGGAGGGTCCTAATCAAATTAATCAAACAAATGTGAATCCTAGAGGACATAATGGTGGTAATAGGAGAGAATGTTTCATGCCCGAGTCACCCTCATCCTTATTTCAAAAACCTGAAGCTACCAACACTCATGCTCAAGCCAATTTTGCTAGAAAATCTCATTGGCAACCCCGCAATCATCCTCTTGTGTGGAAGAGAAATGATAATACACATGCTCACACCCATGGTAACGCCCATGATCATACCAATGCATGCAATTACACTCAAGGGAACATTCAAAATCATGACACAAGGAGACCCCCTATCAAATTTGGGGGCAATATCCAAGATCATTCTTATGACATCTCCTATCCTCACAGTCATGACATGTATAATCGACCTAGACCTAGTGCTCCTTATTATAATACCATACCAAGTGGTCCATATGCTAGCTACAACTATGCTCCTCCTCCATATGAACACATCTATGACCAATATGATCCATACATGCATTATGTCCCTCCTCCTCTGCTCGGTGGCTTAGGCATGGGACTAACTCAAAGAGAAAAGACACCACCTAAGAATGACTTGCAACAACAAATCAAGGATTTGTAAAAACAAATGGAAAACATGAATGCACCAAAGCATGAATACACAATGAAAGACATATGTCCTTATCTATTTGATAGAAGTATTCCAATGCCTCTATTTCCTCCATATTTCATGACACCAAAATTTGGTAAGTATAGAGGCAAGGGAGATCCTAAGGCACACATAAGAGAATTTTTCATAGCTTGCATTGAGGTAGAAAGAGAAGAAACATACTTGATGAGATTGTTCCCACAAATTTTAGGTGGACAATTTGTGGAATGGTTCTCCCAACGTCCACCTAGAATTAAGTCGTGAGGTGATCTAGCAAAAACTTTCATACAACACTTCTCATACAATATTGAAATAGACGTGTCAGTGACTACTTTGTGCAATACCAAACAGAAAAATGGAGTCCTTTTCTTCATTCTTACAATGATGGAGAGGTCTTGCTAGTCGATGTTCTTGTGATATCCCACAAAAACAAATGGTGGAAATGTTCACTCAAAATGCTAAGAAAATATTGTTTGTCCACTTTTAAGGAAGTCATTGAAAAGGGATTGGGAGTTGAGAAAGTCCTTATTGAACAAGGCACCATTTTAGCTATTCAAGGATAACAAAGAGGAATCAAATGGGAAAGATAAACCCCACTTTTGGAACAAGAACAAGAACATAGTCAATGATGGGGTAGTAGATGCAAATATGGTGAAACTAAAGATGACTTTCCCCAGTACAAGCTCATCCAATTTGAATAATCAAGTGAATTCTAAAAGGCCATCAAAGACTCCAAGAAAATACACTCCATTTGGAGAGACAATTGAGACAATATTTAATAAATTGGTTGCAAACAAGCTTATAACAATACTAGACAATCCACCATATGAACCAAAAGTGAAAGTTGCATGGTGGAATGATGATGATTTTTATGAGTACCACAAGAGAAAAGGGCATAAGACTAGAAATTGTAATAGATTGAAGAACATAATACAATAAATGAGGGACATGTGATGTTTGAGGAGCAATTCCCTAAACATGATAAAGGAAAAGACAAAGTAGATAATCACGCTAATTATGCTAAGATGTCCTATGATTATGATTCTACTATTAACCACATTTTAATGGACAATCATTTTTCTACTATTATTATAAAGGACAAAACTCCCAAAGGTTCTACCTAATGGAGTAAAAAAAAATTCAAAGGCATTAGACCATCATCTTCACCATCCCCCGAATGCAATGTTACAACTTGATGAGGAAAAGTAACCTTGTAAGGTGTTTCATCCAAAACCACAACCTCATCATCTACCAAAAATGAGTATGACCTTATAGATCAGTTAGGGAAGACACCCGCCCTCATTTCCATCCTTGAGATTTTGCATATATCCCCTTCACATAAGGCTATCCTTGACAAAGCATTAAGAGAAACCTTTGTACCCACTTATCTGAATGTGGACCAATTTCAAGCCATGGTGGGATACCTTCCCACTCCACATTTCCTTAAATTCATAGAAGCTGATGACACATCTGTCTTCCAACCATACAATTCACCTCTCCATATTGAAGCCTTTATCCATAAAATCCACATCAAATGAGTCTCGATAGATGGAGGAGCAGGTTTAAACATTTGTACATTATATACTATTAAACAATTGGGATATTCTGAACAAACTATGGATTCAAGAAATAAAATCACCATCAAAGCATATGATGACGAAGAACGCTTATCCAAAGGAACAATCACCTTACCTTTAAGTATTGGGCTAGTGACCAAGGATGTGGTTTGTCAAGTCCTTGATTTAGATCTCACCTAAAACATACTTTTGGGATGTCCTTGGATACATGAAATGAGAGCATTACCATCAACATATCACCAATGTATTAAATTTCCACACAATGGAGTTGAAGTAATAGTCAGAGGTGATCCAAATCCATTCATATATTGCAATAACCTACGACCAAGATTAGAAGTAATAGTCCCAATCAACCAAGAGGGTATTCCATCTTCAACATATGTTGATCCTGAATCATTGAAAGATTCTACACCAAAGCAATGAGAGCTCAAAGAAAAATTCAAGGTTAAAGATATGGGATGTGGTGAGTATAAATTTCATGTTGATCAACTCCTACTATCTCCTAAGACCTTTACTCGATAGGAACAACCTACAAACAATATGCAATATCAAGGAATTGGGTGTGAACCACCTAGTATTGTGGCTACTAAGTATGAATGCAAATCTCCTCTAGTGGTGCAAGCAGCTCTTGATATCAATAGTGCTAAGAGTGGTTCCAACAAAGAATCTATTGAACATATCACCAGTCCTCTTGAGAACTCATATAGCCTTACCATTTCATCTGCTCATTCCATTTCCACTTTGCTCCTAGACTTGGATCAACAAGAATTACAAAATCTCTTACTTATTGGGGATCAAAAATCAATCTTTGAAAAGAAAAATCTAATAGTCAAAAATAAAGAAAATTCCTTTAGTCCAAATCAAAATCAAAAGCTATTGGACTCTGCAAAAATAAAAGTCAAGGATAAAAATCCTATAAAGGAAAAATAATAAGAGTTGATCTCCCCTAATACCAAAATAACTTGGGGCAAAAGTTCTAAAATTTCAAGTCAAAAGGTATACTTATTGATCCTAAGTCTCCATCCTGTCGTGCTACTTTCACTTGTTTTCACAATCATAAGCTTTCATCCTTCATCCATTTATTTCACACATCCATTCCCTTTTGGTGATATATCACATCAATGGACCTTTCTTGAAGGATTTTGTTATTAGGGATGCCCAAACTTCTTTAGGTGACACACATATGGGCCCACGTAGTCCACACATTAGTAATTCTACCTTAGTTCCTTCATCAAGGAAGACAATCAAGGAATTACACAACTATAATCACAATGAAAAGCATTGTACATTTGAGGTGGGTGACTTAATTCTAAGAAAAAACCCTAAGAATCAACAAGATAGAGAAAAGAAGGGTAAGTTTGAACCAAATTGGCTTGGCCCTTATGTCATAACAACAGTATCTGGATCAGGTGCATATTATCTCTCAACACCACATGGAGAACCTTTAGAGGATCTTATCAACAACATGCACCTTTGCAGGTTTTACACATAGTTTTCCATAGTATCCCAATATAAATGAAAAAAAAAAATTGGGAAAAGTAAAGAGAAATAAATTCGTCCAGTGGTGAAAAATCACTTCAGTGGCACCCTGGGCAAGTACCATGGTGAAGATCGGGTTGCCAACACCATGTGTAGAGACTTTGTCGTTCCCTCCTTCATCTTCAGGATTCAATCTCATCCTTTCACTTTGCACACACTCACAACCTACCATCCCACAATAAATTTACCCATTCCCATCATGGCTTATTATTGATCTACCTAAGATTGGTTCACCATTCGTAATAAGCCCCTTTTCACCCTTTCCTTCCATAATAAATCAGGTCCAATCTATAACTAGGGCAAAATCCTAAATCTAGTGATGGAAGTGGAACCCTAAGCATCACATGTTTTGAGGAGCATTGTCTTTTCATTCCTCCTTTTGCACACAATTTGCAATAAAAGGTCATTTGCATCACTGATCCGCAATAAAGTTTCATTCTTCACCGCAATAAAAGTAGCAGTTTCATGGATTCAATCAATTTCAGATGATACACACTCAATAGTGGTCTTTCAACAAATCAAATCTTTCAGCAGACTTTGGCAACAACATGGTTTTTCAACATTATTAGTCCTTTATCAAGAAAACAACATTCTGACCAGATCAAACATGTTAACATATGTGGCAAGAAACACAAATAACTTAAGGATTTCATTGGATGTTGGTGTCAAGTCTTGGTTTTATTTTGAATTTATATTTTATGGTGACATGTCTTTTAGCTTTTCCAAGATGAATCTGAGTAGATATTTTATCTCCAGGATGTCTTTGACTAGAACGGCGAGGATGGGGTATGTTCACCTATTTTGCTGGTTGTGGATTGTCTCTTAGTAATACTATGGCTTGTCCAAGGATATGAGGACACTATGAGTCTAGTGTGAAACAAGACATTCCTTGTTTGTGACTTTCTGATCTCCATGCAAATAGGTACAATGACTTTCTAGGTCAAACGCATATCTGGATGGTCATAACCAATTTTCCATAATAAAGATCAATGATGATAAAACACAAGAATCTTTTTTCACCTCGATATCTTCTACCTTCCATCCCCTTTTTTCCATTTGTCCTCCATTTTCCCTTCCTGAGTCTATGTAGCTTGCTATCACATGAGTGAGTAATAATGAAACACCCAAAAATATTTGTATCTCATGTAGTGTTCATCTGCACCATCACATGTTAGTAAATTTCATTACATGCATATAGAAATCATAATAATATCACATCTTGCATGCACCACTTGTTAGTACATAATATAAGAATTATGTTTATGCATCCATTGGCATTAGTGCATATACATTTGCATTATACATAACATTAACTTAAATAAAAAAATATAAGGTATCACATCATCCACATAGATTGCATAAACAAAAGCATCACATAGAATATAAGCATCATAAAATCATAAATGCGTCCATAGCATAAATCATCACATAGACACATCGACATATAAGCATCATGAACATCCCATGAATCATATAGAAAGAATACACATATTGCATCATCTCATCATAAAGAATATAGAATCATCACCTAAGAACACATGCATATAATCACCACAAAGGATAGGTCATCTCATATATCAAAAAATAATTTGTCATGATACAATGATGTTGAATTCGTATGGCTACAAAATCACTCGAATGTGTCTACATCAACTTACAAAAACTAATACAAAATGGGATCCAAGAGAGCTATGATGAAGACCCTCCCTTAGATTCAGCAGGCTCTCAATGAAATCTAAGCACTTGAAGGCCCAAACTCTAGATCATTTTGTCAGCCCCCTCTTGCAGACATAGTGGTACCTATCTCTATCACATAGTGCTGCTCATTGGGCTCTACCCTAGTGCTTATGTTTATAACATCGCACTACATCCTATCAATGCAATGCTTATGACATTGCACTTGATCATATTTTTTCTAGAGCACTCACTGAATTCTATCGATTCAACGACTTATCTACTATCAAATTTGCAACCTATCTTGCTAGAGCACTTGCCAGATTTTATCAATTTGACGCCTTATCCTATACTCAACTCAGCAAACCTACCTATTTTAGGGCACATGTTGATTGAATCCTCTCAACAACCTATCCAATTGGTGATGCATGTCTATCACATGATTACCAATTTTAGCCTTGTTTTCAGTTTGTCTTCCCTAGGGAACCTATTTGAGTGAGTCCTCTTAGTAGCTTATCTAATTGATAGTGTATGTTCATCACAGAACTATCAATTTTGGCTTATTAAGACATAGACATGATTTTGTCGATTCCTCTTGATTCAGCCTTTTTCCCATGTGACCTTGTCACCCTATCTTATTGGTCCTTTCTAGCCTTTCTTTCTTATCGAGAGATTGTCTGTGATCTTTTTCAAAAAAAAAAAAATCATCCACTCTCTCGAGGGGGCATGTCATTCTCATCTTGGGGCAACTTTGTATCAGTTTATCTTATCTTCTTTGAGCCAATGCGACAAGCTACATTGTCTCAAAGAGGGGCAAAATGTAGACACCTAAAATTATCCTCTTCTAGCCTTTTCTTATTTAAATAAATATTTTTATTTATTTAAATTATATTTTTCCTAAATTAAATAAATATTTTATTTATTTAATTGGTCCCACTTTCTCTATTAATTAAATGAATTTTTATTTATTTAATTAATTCATTAGCTTTTTCTCTTCATGACACATGTCATTTATCTCTTAATTTTTCCCTACCTACCCCCTTCATTATTTTATTATTTTCTTATACATACCCTTTAATCCTAGCCGATCATTTATTTCTTTCACCTCTTAATCTTATCCCTCCATTTTCTAAAGTGTCTTCTATATAAGAGGATTCTTTCATCCTTATCAACCATAACTAATGTGTCTATCAAGCTTTCTTGTGATCAAGCAACTTTACAACCACAATCCATTCTTTGTTGATCTCTTGTGCACATACAAAATCTGAGAGAAAATATATCAAACAAGATCAATGGAGATAGGAGACAATGGAGATCAAACCCTACTTGGCATGTGAATGGTATTATTATCAATTTGTTAATTTGTGTGTTCTTAGGTATCTCCATTGGTATATGGTAAATATTTTATTGTAGGACTAGGGTTTGTTGTGGTTGGATCTTTGTGGTTTTGCAATAGTTTGTCATCATCATTTTTCACCTCACACACATACAACCAATAAATCATATGTTCAGATAATTGCACATCACAATTCAAGAATGAAAGAATGTTATATTGAATGAGTAGGATACATATGAAGAGTGGTGTAATTTTTTTTTTTGAATTTCACTGAGGCTAGACATGAAAAGGGAGAGCACAATGGTGTAGGAGCATGTCTAAAAAGGGCTCTTGCAAGAGATGAACTTAAGTACAAAAGTGACACTGAGTTAACAGATGCAACAATGATTGTGGAATCGTGTAACTCAATGATGGGACTTGGTAATGAAGGTAAGTCTACTATTTCTATATTTTTTGGGTTGATACATGAATAAAATGTTGCAAACTATGTAGATTGTTATACCATTACAAGATCAAGTGACTTGAACTCATTTAGAAGTAATCATTTAAACAAGAGAGGTTGTATGTTTTTTCTCATCATGTATGGATTTTTTGTGAGAAGAGTGTGAATCAAACGAGTGGGTTGACAAATGGTCTTGTAGACCTTTAGTTCTTATTGACACATAGCAACTTCCCAAAGTGCTACAATTGAACCAGATCGAATTTTTGATAGAATTTAACCATACATTTGACCTAGTGCAACTAGGCATTGTGATTTATTACTTAGTTGAAATTAAAATTTTAACTCATTTTATTACATTTTAAATTGTTTTTGGTATTAAATTATCATTCAATAAAATGCAGGTCATTTGTATGTGGTTATTGCTGATGAAGACAATGAAGAAGTCACATATTAATTTTTGTGTCATTGTGTTGAGGCAAAAAAAATTGACAACCATAATCATTGATGGAGAGGGTATTGAGTACCCAATAGGGTATGTTGTTGTACCGAGAACATGGCTTAGAGGGTACCCTATGAAGAAATCAGATGTTTGGTTATTTGAGGACTTCGACACACAGGCATATTCTTCATTACTCTAACCTTGTTTGGAAACAAATATTTTGTTGATTAAATGTCGTGGTAGACCACTTAATAAGAATTTATGGAAAGTTAGTGAATTGGACCATGAGACAATACTTGACACAATAGGGGTTAGAGTTGATCCACAAAGTTTAGTAGATTGAATTTGGGCCAATTACAGTGAAGATCGATTCTACGAAACAGTAGAATGATTTTGAAAATTTTGTATATATCCTTGGATGATTGATATATCATCTATTCAATGTGCCAATCATTGTAAATTTGATTTCTTTTGTAAATATAAATGACCATGAGCTGATTTATTCCTATTTGGGGCCCAAACTTTGTATATAAATGGCCATGAGCTGATTTGTACATATTTAGGGGCCAAATTTTGTATATAAACAGTCATGAGATGATTTTTACCTATTTAGAAGACAAATTTTGTATATAAACGGTCATGACCTCATTTGTACCTATTTAGAGGCCAGATTTTGTCTATAAACCACCAATTGATTATAAATGCATAAATGAAATTTTGTGATAAATTTTGTATCTATGATTCTACTTAAAAATTTGTATGACTGTGCAATTCTTTTATGAATGTGTTATTCTTTTGTTAATTTGTAAATTATTATGATGAAGATGAAAAAGATGCATATGACCTACTTATGTATAAAATTTATGATGATGATGATGACAAAGATGCATAGACTAACAAATATTATGTGTATGACCAACTTATGTATGTCAATTATAATGATGAAGATGAAAAGATGCATAGACTGACAAATCATATGCACTCAAGAGATGGTGTTGCTATGGTATGGTCTTGAATGTTTGAGGACTTAAGATGCAAAATAGGACCATGCCTAGCATAAACCTACCTACCATAACATGCTCGCACTAATGGTTCATGTCCATGACGAACAAAACAAAATTTACCCTATCTTGCAACTTTTCATTGCGTGCAATTGACGATATTTGCATCAACCAAAAAATTCATTCCCTAAGAAAATGACTTGAATTCTTCAAAATTTGAGATAGGCTATTGTAGAGAGGCCTCACATAACCATGTGGTTCAAATGGATCATTTGTATGTGCTTTGATTTTTGAGAAACAACTTGTCAAAGTTCAACAATTTTTTGAACTTAGGGCACTCAAGAGATGGTGTTGTGATGGTATGGCCCTGAACATTTAAGCAGCTTGGGAAGCCAACTAGGACCATGCCTAGCATAAAACTACCTACCCAGACATGTTCACGTTGACGATTCATGGATACAACAAATGAAACAAAATTTACCTTACCTTGTAACTTTTCATTGTGTGTGACTAATGATATTTGCATCAACCAAAAAAAAAAATTCCCTAAGGAAATGGCTTTGAGTCTTTTAAATTTGAGATATGTTATTATAGAGGGGTCACACGTGACCCTGTGGGTTCAAATGAATCATTCGTATGTGCTTCGGATTCAAAGAAACAATTCGTCAATGTTCAACAATTTCTTGAACCTAAGGCACTCAAGAGATGGCACCACAATTGTATAGCCCTAAACATTTCAGAAACTTGGGAAGCCAACCAAAACCATGCCTAGCATAAAAATGCCTACCCAGACATGTTCGTACTGACAATTTGTGGATATGACACCCTATCTTGCAACTTTTCATTGTGTTTGACTGGTGATATTAACATCAACCAAACAATTGCTTCCCTAAGAAAATGGCTTTGAGTCTTCAAAATCTAAGATAGGTTATTGTAGAGGGGCCTCACATGACCCTGTGGGTTCAAACAGATCATTTACATGTGCCCCAAATTTTGAGATATAGACCGTCAAATTTTGATATGTTTTTGAACTTAGGGCACTCAAGATGGCACTGCAACAGTATGGCCCTAAATGTTTGAGCAGCTTGGAAAGAAAACCACAACCATGCCTAGCATAACATTGCCTACCCGGACATGATGATGCTAATGGTTCATGGATCATAAAATTGTTTCCCTAACCAAATTGCGTGCGACTGACAATATTTGCATCAACCATAAAATTGTTTCCCTAACAAAATTGCTTTGAGTCTTCAAAATATGAGATAGGTTATTGTAGAAGGGACTCACATGACCCTGTGGGTTCAAACAGACCATTCATATATGCCCTATATTTTGAGAAACAACTAGTCAAAGTTTGACAATTTTTTGAACTTAGGGCACTCAAGAGATGGTGTCATGACAGTATGGCTAATAGTTCATGCCCGGGATGAACAAAACAAATTTTGACAACATTTGCAAATTCTGACAATTTTTTGACAACTTTTGCAACTTTTGACAATTTTTGCAACTTTTGACAACTTTTGAACCTAAGTCATTCGTAATGAATCTAATTAAGTCCTAATGAATTTAAATTGTAAATGAATCTAAATGAAAATAAGGATGGATGCAAAGAGAAATACTAACAAGCTTATATTAAGCCTTGATGTAATCATATTTTTCATTTGTCATTTCTAAGCATCTATGTTATGATGAATAACAATACAAAAATGATCATCAAATTTGGTGAAGTTGCCCAAGGCAACCAAATTTAACACTTTTAATTTAGATAATAGCAATTGTAATTCATAAGTTCTATTGAATTTCAATATCGCTAATCTATAACATGCTAAATTGTTCATAACTTAACCATTCTTAACTAAATATACATTCAAATTTTAAGTTTCAAAGTAGGAAGTTATGCACACAAAGAACAAATTAGATTGAATATCTACACACACACACACACACACACACACACTGTGTGTGTGTGTGTGTGTGTGTGTGTGTGTGTGTGTGTGTGTGTGTGTGTGTGTGTGTGTGTGTGTGTGTGTCCAAATGTAGAATAAAAGTTTTACTAATAAGTGGCATATGTGCCAACTCGATAAAATCTACAAAAATGGTATATGTGCCAACTCAATATAAGTTTTACAAAATTGTGACATATGCCATCTCAAGATTGATATACAATAAAATATCAATTGGCTACATGTATCAATCATTCAATGACCACAACTAACACTATATTGCTCTATAAAATCTTATAGTTGTGGAGGACCATCGAAATCAAGCCTCTTTGAAGTACTATGAGGCTATGTAGATGCATGCACAATAACAATTCAAATGACAAATTAGATTACTTATATCAATAAGAATTTTCAATTATCAAATAAACATCAAAATAATTATATTGCACTATAATTTGTCTACAATTGAATTGTTGATTACCTCATGTCCTGGTTTTCTTGTTGAAATTTGTTATGAAAATGATGGTCCCCTCTGACGATTAGGAGTCTTACCAAATCAGTGAAGTAGAGGATCAGTGTTATGCTCATATCTTGAAGGGGGCTATACTAGTTAAAATGCAATCGATACATGTTTTATATACATATATATGTATATATATGCATATATGTATACATAAACATAAACATAAACATAAACATATATATATATATATAGATATAGATATATATATATATATATATGAAAAAGAAATATAAAGTATAAATATATCTATTTCTATCTAAACTTATATTTACAATATAGAATAAATGTGTATCGGAGGCTCTGATGGCTCTCCTGTTGTCCTAGGAGGGGTCATCATTGATGAAACAAGTATCGATGTTCCCTGAATTTGTAATGGTGTAAAATTAGTGTTAGGGTTAAATTAAGATAATAAAACCACTAACAAGCCTAATTTACTTATACATTAAGGAAGGGAGGAATCTAATAGATCTAGCCTTGATAGACCAAGATTCTAATCAGATTCTAGTCTCTTTGGATAAGGCTTTCTCCTCCTTTAATTGAATTGAATTGAATTGTTGAAGATTAGGAAAAGATAGTGAATTATTGAAGCAATTTGATAAAAATGGTGAGCAATAGATGTTGTATGGAGCCACTAACCTAGATCTGAGTAGAAGAAGATGATTTAGATCTATTCCTAGAAGTTCCGCCCAATTTTTTGAGACTAGGAAGTATCAATTTTTCATGGTCCTCTGAATTTCCCATAGTCAAAAGATGAACCTATTCATCTCTACGAATCAAATTCATCCTCCTAAATGCAGCTTTGTACCTATTCCTGCACATAGTGAAAAGGGGGAAATTGTTGGGAATAGGAATTTGCCTTAGGTCAAACCTCGGTTTTGGAATTATTCATGAAATTGAATTGAAAACATAAATGAAATACTACAGTCAAATACTTTGATTTTGAGGGAAACACTAAATATATACCTTTTAATGAAGTTTTGTTTGTCTCCACCAATGAATTAGAGTTTCATGTAGATTTTCTTCATAAAACATAGAACATGAATGTCATCTACAATGCTTGAATCTTGACTTCACTTATGCTTTGATGCTTGATAGAAGACGAATTGCTTGCTCACTTGATTGTATGATCTTAGTTTTTCTCTCTTAAGATAATTAGGAATTTAAATTAGGTTATAAATGAGAGGGGTAGACCTCCTTTTATATTTTCTTGTCAAAAATTAAATTTTGTTTTTGACCTAAGCTGACATGGGATCTAATTTCTCGCTCTCAAAATGTGATCATTGAGAGGGCCCAGTTTGGGGCCCAATTGAAGAGCCCAGGGCATATACGCCATGAACTTAATTAGGCCCAAGGTGTGGGTGCCCTAGTCCTGCACCCTAGTCTTGCAAGTCAGGGTTCCAAACAAGAGGTTCAAACTAGAAAATAGCTAAAAATGTGAGACGAATGAAAGGTGTGAGAAAAATCAGTGCTTCATTCAAACTTTACAGGATGAAACACCAAAGTGAGGCCTAAGTGAGGACAAATTTGTAGGCGAGTAAAATTTAGGATGCTACATTTAAACCCCTGCTTTAGTGGGAGTATGAGACTAAGAATACTCACACTAAAGTACAAAGTTCTACATTGAAAACTTTCTTCAAAATATCGAAGAGATAAGACACACTAAGCCCCCAAGGACTTTAGGATCTTACTACTCCAATATCAAGATAAAAGGGACATCATAAGAAATATGAGAGAGAGAGAGAGAAGATAGAACATGAATGCCAACCTAGTAAGGTTTTCTTACTATGAGACATGAAAAAAAAATGCCAAATTACAAAGAAAAAGGCTTAGTTTGCAAAGTAACTTGAGTATCAAAACATGTCATGGTGTGTGGATAAAGTGAAACACTAAGTGGAGTGTATGCCCCCATGTTAAAGTGATTGCATACACCTTATTGGGAGAAATTTATTTTAGGTATCATACATCCAAAAGACAAGCACATTATCAAAATGAGATGCCCCCAAGAAAGGACAAATCAAATGATAATGGTCACAAAACAATAAAAACACATAAGGGATCCACCAACTCTAGGGTCAGTATGCTCTTTTGATAAATAATGTATATCAAAAGCATTTGTATTGAATTGATCTCATCCCCAAAAGGTAGTGGAACCACAAGCACAATGGGAGAAGTGAACATGTGTCTTTTGAGTCAACATGGAAGAGACCAAAAGAGATCTCAACACTTTGCATTGTCCCCAAGTAGACAACTCAACAAACAACATATAGAAGAATTGGGATACAAATAAAAGAATGTCACAATAGATTTGACCTCTTTATTGCCTTGCACCAATGCAGCCACAAGCGTCATCTAAAGAGAACCTAACAAAACACAAAAACACATCACAGAGAAAACACATTATGAACAAGAAAGAGAAGGGAGATAATCTACGACACCAACGAAGCTAATCAAGAAAAGCATTTGCCTCCCAATCTTGTTGAACATTATTTTGAGAAGGTGGATAAGATGCAAGAGGAGAAAATTTGATCATGATAGATTGAGCTACTGTAAGTTCCAAATAAGAACCACACTCTAATGATGAGTCACTTAGTTTGTCACCAGGAGCTAGGGTTAATGCCTTTGAAAAATACTTTTGAAAATCATTATTAACATCAACAAGCTCGTTTTTATCATTAGAATCAACGATGTTAGCATGAACATCATCATCATCCATTTCATCATCTAGATTAATAAAATTAGGATCTCACACAAAAAAAGCATGAACCATCATTTTTCTCAACCATTTTTAATCTTGGTGATTTAGGTTGATCTTTTTCCTCAAGGTCAGACGAAGGCTGGATAAATGGAATCAAGTGAATATTTGGTGTCTTTGGCGAGAAAATGGTTTGAGAATCAGTTCATGAGCCTTAGCACAACATCTTCAATGGTGTTCTTATGCACAATGGTTTATTTTAGTTTTACCTGAAGATTGTGAAGATTGAGGATCAATGGACATAGGTTGTTTTTCTTCCTTTGAAGGAGGAGGAATGAGAGAAGCCACATTAGATTGAAACATAGAGGATGCCAGGAACTTTCCTTTGTAAGATGTAGGAGGTGGGATTGCTGCATAGATAGGAGGAATACAAGGTTTAGGAAGGATACCAAGTCCATCATGAGGAGGAATAGGTCAAGGGTCTCTAGGATTACTCAAAGATAAGATCATCTCATTTTTCCACTTTTGATAAGATAGAAAAAGAGAATCACTTCGAGGATTAAGAGACTCAAGTTGTTTAGGACAAAATTAATCAAAGATGAAATTTACATGATTCGTCATGGATTGGTACAAGCTATGATTAATTGCTATGACAATTCCATTATGAGGAAATTTTAGACATTTATAAATAGTAGAAGGGATGGCTTTCATGGAAGAGAGCCAAGGATGTTCCAAATTCACATGAAATCAATACGATGTAGGAATGATATCAAAAGTCACATCTAAGCACTTAGTTCCAACCTCAACAGGAAGCATAATAGAACCAATAGTAGGGCAAGAGAAACCATCATACACCTTGACCATAACATCATATTTATCATATGTTACTTGATGCAATTGTAGAATGTAAATATATTATTCAATGATAACATTCACCATACACATTGGATCAATGAGCACTCCTCATGAGAGTTTGTCTTTGATCTTCGCAGTGATATATAATAGGCCTTCAAGTGTATCAATAGTCTCACTAGGATCAAAGGTAATTCATAGGTTCTTAGGAGGTGCAATTTTATCAACAAGATTCACAAATAATTTGGATTCAATACCAAGGTCATTGGGAGAAAAGGAAAGAGACTCAGAGTCAACCACATTAGTAGAATGGGAAGGCAAAGGATTGATTAAGATTTGGAGATTTTGATGCAGGAGCACCAAAGTAGTTCAAACCAGCATTTGGATTTTATCTTGGTGAGACATCGATCCTGGTATTGGCCTGGTATTGGTGTGTTCTTACCGGTTGGTTTTGCAGTGTATGGAGCGAAGATGAATCGAGTTGTGGGTGGTTTCCATAACTTGTGGATCGTTGAGCGATGTTGTTTTGGGCCTTGTCTGATGTTCCCAAAGGACTGCGTGAAGTTTTATGCATTTGAAGATGTTCTTGGTGATTTAGGCCGACATGTTATCATTTACACGTTTCATCATGAACTGGTTGGTCTTTGGCCAACTTGATCGAGTTGTTATAGCTTGTGGATGGTATAAAGGGAAAGTTTAGAGATTCCTTTTGTAGGAGAGAGATCAGAGGAAGAAGAAATCGAGCAAAGATTTAGTTTCCAAAGAGATTTTGGTCCAGGGGTACTAAAGTTTGGATGGACTAAGATCCAGATCAGTGCAGAACAGTGCAAATTGTTACTGAAGGCTTATTTATCAAGCAGAAGATCTCCGGATCTTATATTTGTGTTGTATGAATTGTTTTGTAATCCTGGGTTGTGGTCCAACATTTTTAGCCACTAAAGGCTTATGTAATTCATTAAATGGATATAGTGATTGATTTATCTAGTTATCGGCTATATCTTGTGTTTCTTCTACTGGTTATATCTTGTGTTGTGTTACCGGTTGTCGATATCTTGCATGGTGTTTTGTGTTATAGGTTGCAAGGTGGGGATGTCCTTCATTGGATCTCCCTACCTTGACTACGTCAGATTTTGATTAGGAGGAGCTACAAATTTGTTCCTTTGCCATTCACATCAACTACGGATATGGTATTGTTATCAATGAAATCTTGAATCTTACTCCTTAAGCTATAACACTTCAGAGTATCATGATCAAGTTGATGGTGATATTGGAAAAATACTTTGGGATCATGATAAAATGGAAAAGGTATAGAGGTATTGATTGGATTGATGGGAGGAAGTTTCAACACGTTATTATTTATCAATCTTGACATTATACCATGCAAAGACTCAATAAGAGGTGTAAATTATTTTCTAAACTATCTGGATATAGGGGCCGCACCTAATTTCATGGCTACCACTTGAGTATTGATGTTGTCATTTATCATGATGTATCCTTTGTTCAGTTTAAACTTCACAAAAGAGTATTGAGCATTCTCATTCTTATCAATGAGATCCACTGAAGGAGATTATTCAAATTGATGCACTCGAAGCTAATAATTATGAAGCATTGCACACAATTGTGTAAAGGAAGTAAACTCAAATAATAGAATCTTATCTCTAATGTATTTTTGTAAATTAGCAATAAAAATTCTTTGAAGATCTTGATCAAACATGATATAAGCAATTTGAGAATACAAATGTTTATATCTACCAATAAAATCAGTCACTTTTTCTTTAACGCCTTGCTTACAATGAATCAAATCAGTCAAAGTATTTTTAGGACCAATATTATTGTGAAATTGTTGAATGAAAGAATTAGTTAATTGTGGAAATGATGTAATATAATAAAGAGACAAAGAACAATACCATTGTAAATCTTTATCCCTAAAGGTATGAGCAAACAATTTAGCCATAAGTCTTTGGTCATAAGAAAAATCACTACACAATGTTTGAAATATTTTCACATAAATCAAGGGGTCACCTTTTCCATTGTACAATTCCAATTGGGGGACTTCCATATGTTTAGGAGGGACAACACGGACAATGTCATCGGATAATGGGCTCATGACATCAAATGTGGGAACATTAAACTTGGATTGGGTAATGGAATCCAACTGTTGTTGTAGGGATGTAATAGTTTTGGCAAGGTTATTAATGGTTGCTTTAGTAGATGGATTGAAATCTGACATATTGGATGGTGATGGAGGAGTAACATTGTTGAATATAGGTGGAGATTGAGAATAAGGAGGTAGAACACTATGATATGTGATTATGGGAGATGATTGGGATATAAATGGAAGACTCATGGAAAGAGGTATGTAAGAATATTGATTTATGGGATTTCCCCCATGACTAACATGTGTAGGATTAACATTTTGTATGAAAGTATTCATGATAGAAGATGTAAATTTAGGCACACTAGGCAATGATGTAGGCATAGGAATGGAATGATTGACTTGACTAGTGGGTGGAGAATATCCAAGGACTTCGGCATAAATTTTGATAGGCATGATATTAGTGTCAACAATATGAGATAGGCCACACAACAAATCAACACCAATCACTAGTACATTTGGAGCGGTTTTTCGATGACCGTTCATCAGAACTCAGACAACTAAACATCAGATTTCAGACATATTCAGGGAGAAAATACTCATCGATATTTTTTCATCGATGACTCCGATGATGGGATTCACATCGAAATGCTGACAACACCACATTGGAAATTTCTATGCACCCGCGACATGTTTTTTTGACGAGGAGACGTCAAAATTTTGACTTCGTTGCATCCTTTATCATCATAACCTTTATCGATGACCCTTTATTTATTAGCGTAACCTTTGTTGATGAATTTTACTTTTGCTAGTGTCCATCAAGATAAGTCTTACTGAAAGCCTCATCAACTATCGACAAGATAATATTTCTCCATTGTTGCTAGACAGCATGTTTGTTTGATGAGGAGACATCAAATTTCCGACCTTGTTGCATCCTTTATCATCGTAACCTTTATCGATGACCCTTTATCGTCGTAACCTTTGCTGATGCATTTTACTTTTTCTAGTGTCCATCAGGATAAGTCTTATCGATAGCCTCATCGGCTATCGACAAGATAATATTTCTCCATTGTTGCTAGTGTGTGTTCTGTTGATGGACCATCTTTAGGAGATGTTGGAATTTTGATGATTACGACGATGGACGAGGTTGCATCCTGCGATGTTTTTGTCATCACATGTATGGAAACATCGGCGGTTGTCTTGTGGTGTTCGTCGGAATTCCGACCTTCCCCAACATTTAAAAAAAAAAAAACCTACTGCTTTTGTCTACACTGATGACCCTTTATCATCGTAACCTTTGCCAATGCATTTTAATTTTTGCCAGTGTCCATTAGGATTGTAATAACCCAACATAATTCATCCAACAAAAATTGAGTATATATTTTTTTTTTTCTATTTATGTTTTATTCAATTGCATACTCTGGGCATCCATCCAAATAGGATTGGGCATTCATCCATTCGGGATGAGCTTCTAACCATACGGGTTAGGCAGTTGTCCATACAGGACGTAAATTCCATCTATCCAATACGGGATAGGCATCTACCCATACGGGGTAGGCATCCATCCAAACGGGATAGGAGATGCTCTGGCCAGAGACTTAGACTCATCGGGACCATTCGGGTCCTGAGCCACTCACTAAGTACTACATTCTTCTAACAAGAATGCACCGAGGTCGCCATCCTTAGGAGTAATAAGAAAATAATACAAGCTTGAATTCCGCCTCGGAATTTGGCTTAAAGCCTCGGGAAGTCAAGCGAATCCATACGGGATTCCTTCCGAGTATGCATTGAATTAAGTTTGATTATCTGATCTTTCATTTAGGATTCTTACTCAACCAAGCCTAGACCCCAACCACGAACGCCTGAGTACGAGGGACAACTCCGTCCCAAGACTGCCTACATACCCGCTTCGGCACGGGATCAAGGCGTAAAGTATGTAGTTCTATTTTCTAATCTATGGTTTGATGTAAACTGATTTGTGGGTACGCAACCCTTTCTAGGGTCAGTGTCCCAGACAGTTTCTCTGCGGTTGCTACCCACGAAGGTAGCGCTTAAGCGAAGGCTCAAGATGGCCTATTGCTTGTGGCCTAAACAAAATAACTAGAACCTAATACTTATCATGAGCGTCACCCAATTGCAAATCACCAATATCCCTTTGAGGTGAATAAACAATTAAATAAATAAAGTAAATTTCACGAGAGCTCTTAACTTGACCATCCCTAAGAGGGGTTTACTATGGTTTATCTCAACGGATGTGGAATTCATTTAAAAGTTATCTTATTAAATTATCGATCCAAGAGGGATTACCCGCCCCTTGGATTTTAACTTCCAAATGTCCCTTATTACTCCCCGACGATTTATAGGGACGATGCCACAGACGTCATTAATGCAGCTTTATTAGGCGTTAAGTGCAGTAGTTCAACACGACGGCATTACCCGTAAGCGTGACCCAGAGGCACCATATATACCGAACGCTGCTAGTTTTGGTTTTCCAACTTCCTTTATTTAGTTTTCTAACTACGAATAACAAAATGAAAGCGTAAATAATGGAAGTAACTACTTGAAGTGTAATTTGCATACAAATGAAACTTGCATAATAGTAATTGCATGAAAGATATAGTAATTCGCATGCTATGAACGAAAGCAATTAATCCATGATGTAAGATGACTTAGCGAGTCCAAAATGATGATTAAATCTAAATATTTATAATAAGGTAAGTTAATCTCCAAGGACCAATCAAGTGTCCCAATGATTTCTTAATTTTTAGAAGAATATAGTCTACAATTTTAAAGTCTATTAGGGATAGTTTAATTACAATCTTGCTACACATTAATCCCATTTTTAATTGAAAGTCAATATCCTTAAATTTACACTAAGGAGAAAAAAAAATCATCATATCCTAAATGTCATTATTATCAACTTTTTAAAAAAATTAACTAAATGGTAATTAACTTAGATTATCATTTTATTTTTTTTTAGAAAACAAATTAAACTTCAATTTTCGAAATACTAAAAAAAACAAATTTTAAAATTTAATGGCAAAGGCTTGCATTTGTTTATGATAATAAGGAGGGCTGCGGGGTGGGGACCACGGGTCCCATCACCCCTGCGGCCCTGCATGCGCAGGTCCGCAGGGATGAGGGGATGCCGTGGGCCCCCACCGTACCCCTGCGATGGTTTATTGAAACCGTCCATGCAAACAGCGACCCAAGCACGTGGAAAGTCGTGCGTTACGGAGGCATAAGGAGATTTTTCTACGTTCGATGGGGTTTTCTTGCTTTTGGGTTTTTTATTTATATATGTATATATATATATATATATATTTATATATATATATATTTATAAGTACATAAATGTTATAATGCATATATATATATAAGTACATAAATGTTATAATATTATTATTATCATTTTATTTTTTTCTTATACAGGAGTATTATAATTATTTTTAATGAGTTATTGAAGATTACTCAGAGCAGGGTAATAATAGGTAATTAACAATGTTTGTAGATTAATTTTCAGGAAATAAATGAAGCAGTAACCAGAGGGATTTTTTTTTTCCATTTCCTTTGTTTTCTACACAGGGAAATTCATTCACAGAGAAAGAAATAGATTATTTCACACAGAGAAATTCTTTCACAGGAAAAGGAATGGTTTATTTCTTTTCTTTTTCACACAGGGAAATTCTTTCACAGAGGAAGAAATAGATTATTTCTTTTGTTTCTTTTCTTTTGTTCTCTACACAGGGAAATTCATTCACAGAGAAAGGAATTCATTTCTTTACACAGGGAAAATTCATTCACAGAGAAAGAAATAGATTATTTCACACAGAGAAATTCTTTCACAGGAAAAGGAATGGTTTATTTCTTTTCTTTTTCACACAGGGAAATTCTTTCACAGAGGAAGAAATAGATTATTTCTTTTGTTTCTTTTCTTTTGTTCTCTACACAAGGAAATTCTTTCACAGAGAAAGGAATTCATTTCTTTACACAGGGAAAATTCATTCACAGAGAGGGGAGATTTATTTATACACACAGGGAGATTTGTCTACAGAGAAAATTGTTTGTACACACAGGGAGATCTTATTTTTATCAAAATAAACTGAAGATAATGAATCTATTTTCCATTTACTCTACTTCTTTCAATCTGAAACTAATTTCTTATCAGAATTAAAACAATGAATCTTATTTTCTACAAAATCAGAAACTAAGGATTTAAACAATGAATCTCATTCTACAAAATCTGAAACAAATTTCTTATCAAAATTTTAAACAATGAATTCCATTCTCTACAAATCTGAAACTAATTTCTTATCAAAAATTTAAACAATGAATCTTATTTAACAATAAATCTCATTCTCTACAAAATCTAAAAACTAATTCCTTATCAAAATTTCAAACAATGAATCTCATTTAAGCCATAAATCTCATTCTTTACAAAATCTAAAACTAATTTCATATCAAGAAATTTAACAATGAATCTTATTTAAACCATGACTCTCATTTTCTACAAAATCTAAACTAATTCTTTAACAAAATACAAATGAATTTCATACTCATAATTAATCTAATCAAATCTAATCTACCATAAAAATGAGATGCATGAACTAAGTTGAAGGAACCTGGATGCTTGAAGATGGTGTAGAGTCTTCCTTGATCCTCCAAATTGAAGAGAAATCCTCCCAACAAAAATCTTAGCTGCCAATGAAAGTGGACTACAAAAGAGAATTCAACTTGCAGAAATTTCTTATGGAATAGCTAACTCTCATTTTTGAAACTTGTACCTATTTTATAAAAGAAATTTCAAATTCCCACTACCTAATTATTAATTGGAAAAAAAAGAGATTCTCTCCCAATTTGGCCTCCATGCAAATTAATTAGGCTTAGTGGGAGGAGTTACATGCAAGGAGGTGGGGAAGCCTCTAGAAGCTTCTTATTCCTCCTACAACATGTGCCTTAATTTGGGTGAGGGAAATTAAATAACAAATTAAAATATATATGCATTTTCCATGTGTGTGTGGTTTATTATTTTTATTCCCTTACAATATTCATTCAATAATTCATCCAAAGAATATAAATAGAGTTTTGTATTTAGATCAAAAAAAGTGATAAAGGAGGGTTGTGACAAGGATAAGTCTTACCAATAGCCTCATCGGCTATCGACAAGACAAGATTTATCTATTTCCTCTAGTGTGTGTTATGTTGATGGACTTAAACGGTGTATGCTATCCTGATCACATGCTTCTACTTGTCGATGTTACCATCAAGTTGACTTTTGCTGATTACAAAGGATTAATATCAGAAGCATTAATATCAGTGAGCTTACAAAGGATTAAGCGCAGTAGGTACTTCATTATCAAGAAGATAAATATGAAATAGCTATAATAATGTATGAGAAGACTTAGCATAAGGAATCATAATAGTAAATGCCAAAAATGTCTTGCAGCCAGTACATAAAGCATTCATAAATAGTCATACAGATAGTCATATTGTTGTTTAAAAATACTATCAAAGGAGGATATTATAAAGATAGAGACCTAGAACTTAGTATGCAGTCATAAATAACAATGTAGGGTTAGGTATAGTCCTAGACCTTGTTTAAAGGGAAACATGTGATAGTGCACGTGCCTAAGGAAAACTCTACAAAATAGTGAGCAGCAAGACTATCAAGAACAATATTTTAGTCTTAGGCATACACGGCTCAAGGAGATAATGATTAACAAAGAAATCACTTACAAAGATATATCTAGTCATAAAAGATAATCATCTGAGTTGGAGACATGAGAATATTGTAGAACACAAAGTAGACAGTGTCATTATAAGGCGTACACTCCATTTCAAGGCTCCAAACTTAAGGGCAATACAAGGAGATTCCATCAATGCCAATTGTAGTGCATAAAATCCTTGTCGCAAAGCAAATAAAATACAAAGTACAGTCATAAAGAGATAAGAAGATCAATTCTATCATAGAAAAAAAAGAACTCAAAGGCATTCAAAGATGTAATAGCCATAAGGCATGCATAGAGGCTCAGTACAATGATGATATAGTGTTGCGGACCAGTAATGAGGAGTGAATAATAAGGATTGTGATAGAAATAAGGTTCTAAATATAGAGGCACATGACAATAAGTTTGAGATTAGACAATGCAACATGGAGATATGATCGCCTTTTATGAGAAATGAAAGTGCAGTCATGATAGTATTTTTTAGTACATTGGACTACCATAAACATGCACATCGAAATGACTAAAGCGTGGGAGTTTCAGTTAAGTGAACTTCAAGTTAGAATGCAAGTTCTTAGTATCATTCATTAGTTCAGGCATTAGTTTTTAGAGAAAATGTGGATTTCTAAGTTCATCATCAGTTTGAGGCCTGAAAAGGTGGAGTTTTGAGGACAATTTCATCAATTCTACATCAGTTAGAATCCCCTCATAGGTCATACATGAGACAAGATGGCTTTTATATAATTTGATAGCTAATTTACCGATTTGAGTATGCATACGGATACAAAATCGGGTACGGATTCACAGAATCAGCAAAAAAAAATCCTTGGGTATGGGTACGGGTACGTTCATACACACACACAAACATATATATGACATAAAATCTATTCCAATGATATAAAAGCAGTTCAGAGAAAATGTAATCTTAAATTTATTTAGTTTATGATAGATTGAAATAAAATCAAAGTAAACACTTATACAGTGAATTGCATAGATGCATAAATTGATTTGATTAATGATGCTCAATTAGGTCTTGAAACCCTTAGAAAAATATTGACAATACCAGATCTAGTCATCAAGATAGTAGGATGAAAAAATCTAGTGATAAATAATGGCACTATAACTATTGGAAGATCTTAGAGTTGATTACTAATCAATATGATAACCAGTTGACCAATAATAAATCACTAATAGCAGTTTCACATCCTTATGAGAGTATGAAGAAATCAACAAAAATAGAAATAAAGATCAGATTGCACCAATGATGGCAGGTTGTGTATTTATGACAATTTCAATTTGAATAGTAGTTTGGGTCAAATCACACCCCTTACAAAAGGTTGCAACATATATGAGATAGCAATTTAAATTGTACACTTTTCAGCCAACACTACTTTATTAATTTGCCCCAAAATTAGGCACAGTAGATGATGAATAATCACTGAGGACCCAACCACCTAAGAAGGACCTTGGAGGAATCCAAGGGGAATCAGGCTCGGACCAGGACCCAAGCAGAATCTAAATCAGGATCCAAGGGTTTTAGTGAAGAATCAGTAACTTAGTTTAATAGTCAGTTTCCAGCAATTTCACCTCCTTTTATGCATGCTCTTTCTTCAAATTCGACCCAAAATAAACTCAAAATGAACAATGAATGAACAAAATAAGGCAATGTGTCTATTCTAAAACAAAATGAACAAATATTAAGGAATAAACAGAGAAAGTATGTCTATTCTAGAACAAAATAAACTCACAAAACCAATGAGGAATGCATTCAATTGTAATGGGGAACTGTCTCGTAGAAGCATGTTCACAACCTGCAATAGTGAATATGTAACCTGCAAACAAGATGCTTAGCATCAATAAGATTAACAATGTAGCATAATGAAATATTGAAAAGTGTGTTACATTATTGAGCTTCTCTTTGTTTCAAGAATAATTTAATATTCTTTACTTAACGGGGCCAACCACGCAAAGGTAGAAACTCATTTGGCCCCTCACCCCCCCTAATATCACTCTAAATTCCCCATTAACATAGAACATTATTTCATCCATTAATGAAACATAACATTCAATCATTATCACGTAACATTCATCAACACATAGCATTCATTAACATTCATTAACACGTAACATTCATCAACATTCATTAACACATATCATTCATTAACATTCATTAACATATCATTAAATTCATTAACACATAAAATCCAGTTGTTAACATATAATAAGATTACAATCATATTTTTTTATTTCCTTTTGAAGCTTGGAGGTAAAGACTAAGTGGACCACCGTTGTCCTAATCATTTGTCCCCTCTTCAATTATTTTGCCCTTTGCTCGTGATATAGTTAATGTATGCCTAGTCCTGTACTCACGATGAGGACGCGTATGCAAATGAGGGTCCGCTACAATAACAAAGAAATTGGTTAAATTCATGAGTTTTATTATTATTGCTACAAGTATTCCATTAATTAAAAGAAAATTGTAGGAGTGCTCTTTACTTGATGGGGCCACATCATCTTCTTGATCATTTTGTCTAGCCTCATCCTCAACATCCTAAACACCCTCTAAATCCTTTGGAATTGAAACATGAAAGGTTACATTAATCAATACACCAATTGCAATTAAATTTATTTAAAGGAATAACAGTAGTCCTCTTTACCTGGTGGGCCCCCATCACGTTCCTGATGTTGTCTACCTAGATCATGCTCAACTTGCTCACCACGGTCTACATGCTCTAAAATAAAAACAAAAAAGGCTACATTAATTACTACACCAATTTCAATTAAAGATGTTTAATTGTAATAATCATTACATAAAAAAAATTATTTAGCATGTGAATACCTCCAGTACTGGGATGCACACCACGACCTTCATCATGCATAGGTTGTGTTCCACCCTATGTAGGTTGCATTCCAATGTCAAGTACATTGTTATGATTGCTTGATTATTTAAAACAAATATAGTCACATTATGTTGGAAATTAACATCAAATAGATTATTGCTCAAGTATTCAATTTTAAATAATTTTCATTTAGCTTATTTACATGATTGATGAATGCACCAAATTCTTCTATTTGCCCACTCAATCCTTTTAGATGTTCAGCCACGGCTCTATAGCCCTCTCGGAAGACAATTCTCATGTTATCTTCTGTAGGCACTCTATTGAATTCAAAGCCCTACATTTTTTCCTTAATATCATGAATTTTGCTTGTATTATTTAATGATTAAAAAAATTGTTTGCAATTTATTATTTCGATGCGATATTTCATTTATTGATACTTACAATTAATGCATCAACTTTCATATAACCACTAGAGTCAAGTTTGTGTTGCCTATGCTTTTCTAGTCTTTCCTTAGTTGCCTTTGATGTGTCGAGCAGTCTATGAAAAGTTTGAAATATGTTAGATTATATAAATATAAAGAGTAATTATTACATAATTACATCCTTAATAGTATCACATACCTTCTTCTTCCTGGTGGTGTATTTCCTATTTTCCTTTCAACTCTCTCATTTGCATCCAAAATTAGGTCCTTCCACTCCCTCTCTGGAATCATGGGGGACGCTCGTACTTTTTTTTCTTCTCTAAATGTGTCCTATACTAGTCCCTCACATACTTTAGATGTTTTCCAGCTTGGTCAAGGACCTTGATTTTCTCGAATGTGTCATTTCTGAACAACCCAACCAAACGGTTTATAAGCTCATCTTTTAACTTTTTTTATTGCTCATTCCACCGTTTATGTATGGTGGGCCCGAAGATCTCCAATATAATTTCATTAATATTTTTATAAAAAATATCATTTCCTACAAACAAATCATGGGATGATTAGTCCAAAATGAGTGATCAATAAGTAAATTACAATTACTCTATTTAGCATAATAATTTTAAAGTACCTAGAACCTTCTCTATCTTTATGGGAAGAAAATCTTCAGTCACCACAAATGTGACCAGCAACATTCCCATACTAGCAATATGGGAAGATCTAGGAAATGTTGCTATGGTGTCACCACTAGTGGCCTCTGCAATCTCATGAACATGTCTTGCTGTAGAAAATGAATCCACTATGAAATGCCCCCAAGAAAGAACACTTTAAGGGAAATAGACACATAAAAAAAAGAGAGCAAAAGAAGGATATACCAACTTTGGAGTCAGTATGATGTGCACTAGTGGATGCCTGCATGCTCTGTGTTGTTGACATTGCAGTTGGCAATATAGGTGGGGATGATGGCCTCTGATGAGGCAGCATTTACACAGGAACATGGACATCACCTGAAGAATAATACATTAAATATACAAAAAATTAAATATATGAGAAATAACACAGTGGTGCAAGAGCACCAAGAGCACAATGAGGAAATAGGACCAATTTTTTAAAGCAGAACACTCAATTTTAGAGCCTTTGAATAATAAAAACTTTTGAATTCCCTGCACTCTTTCTCATTTTTTTGAATATTACAGTTTGTTATCCACATGTTTTCCACCATCATATGCATTGATTGGATTTGGAAACTAGTTGGAGATTGAAGTGGCATGAATATACTTTCATTTCCTTTTAGTTTCATTAATTTTGGATCTATATTTGAAAAGTTATAACCATTTTGGTGAAAACTGTCCAAACCCTACCTAGGGCTAGCAACAAGCACTCAAAATGTAATATCTTTTATATTTTTTGCAAAATAAGCCCACAAGTGGGCATAAATCTGCATTATATTGTGTAATTTCATTTCATCAAGTGTGCAGGGTTTTCACTCCAAGTTTGGCACGTGATTTGAAGACTTTTGGGATTGTTTTGGGTGTCTCAATCCAAGAAGAACAGTGAAAATGCATATTTGTGAGGGTTTGGTGGAAAAGTACATATGAATGAGTTTTGGTATATTGTTTTGGGTTGAATAAGGTGTATGGGAATCATCTCAGATATTTCAAAGGATTTTTGAAGCCTTAAAAGACCTTGAACCAAAGATGTGACATGACTATCCTCTTGTATTGCCTCATGACAATAAACTTGAAAATAGTGATAAAAAGCTTTTGATATGTGAGGGTTGAATAAAAATAGTCTTGGAAGATAGTGTGGATGGAAACCTTGGTGTGTGGTGTATGTTTGGAAGGAGGGTTGAGTGTCTTGAGTCAAGATTGGGTGTTTATAACAAGTGATTGCCTAATTCCTTTGTGACTGTCCTAAACTTTACATAGACTGTCAACTTATCAAAATAGTGAGAATATTGTCTCTAATGTGCAAACCAAGTAATGTGTCGGTATGTGGGGGTCTGATTAAACCCTAGGAGTAATGTTGAATGCCATTGGGAGTGATTGAGAGTTCCAAAGTGAGGGTATGGAGTCTTAGATAATGATTGTCCTAATTGGTATGTTTGAGTCAATGAATGTATTGTGCCATGTATGGAGGCATAAAAAATAGAGTCAAATGGTGTGTGATTCAAATGACCTTGAGTGGAAGCTTGTCCCTAGTTGATGAATTATAGTGTGGATGCTCTACAACAATTATAAAATGTGTAGCGAAGTCACATGTTTGATAAGAACAAGGAGCCTGTGAACACATAAAGGATATATCAGAACATCAAAGTAGTTTTAATGTATGGAACATGGTCATCACCTGAACTACCTGGAGTACCCTGATCATGGTCACCAACTTGATGAGGACACAATATTTCCTGTAAAAACAACACGTACATATTTTAGTTCCTGACATAAAAGAGTATAAAATATAAACCATTTTTGAACTTATGTTATAATTAAAGATTTCATTACTACTTACTCGCAAGTTTTGTGCTCTCTTCATCAATTGTTGCAACCTCTCTTTTATTGCATCAGTTTGAGGGACATGGTATGCCAGAGCAATAATTTCTCTATTAACTTTTTTTTGGATCTTTCTCATCATTGCGACAGGGTCTGTGTAATATGCGATGTCATCATTGCATAATAGTGAGTCCACCGTTGTATTGTCATCAGGTAATGTAGGTGTCTTTCCCTGAACATTCGTCTATGACAAGAATATTAGTAACATTATCAAAATTACTGAAAAACCCTAAAGGAAATAACATAATAATATAACATTTTTCTTTTATCTAATTTGTACAATTACAATGAGGTTTACCTGTTGGGTAGAAGGGCTGGGAGCTACATCCCTGTCTTTGCTATGTGTCAGATGAATGTCACCCTGTGACAAAATATTAATTATTAAAAACAACATTAGCAAAATGAAACCAATAGACTTAGCAAAAAAACTTAATAATAAAATGGTATATTGGAGTCATTAATTGAAGGTTGGTTTAAATGGTATATAGTATGTACCATCCCCATGATAGTAACTTTCATTGTATCTATGTGATTCAAATTGTAATCGATTAGTAGCTCTTCCCCTACACTTATTGATTTTATCGCACATACAAATACACCATTTACCTCGCGTGCCTTAAATATGCAATTGGGTTGCTTATTAGTTGACCCATGTCGTGTACTATTTATAAAACCTGTAATATTCCATGTTGCTTTTGGCCTTCCATCAATGTACATAGCCAATCTTTTACTTTGATCGTTATCTTTCCATTGTATATAATTTGTTGAGAGTGCATACCTATGCATACTTTTTTTATATCAAACAATTTGCATCCAATTTTTATAATTGTAACAAGGTCCAACATACTCCATCAATTCAACAAATTTGTTGTAATGGACCTTTATGCCATCCATGGAAAATAGGTCCAAACCATGTAGTGACGATGGTGATATGCGATATATCCTCTCGTTAACACAAAAATCAATGTTTAGTGGAGGAAGTTCTTTGGGTGCCCATTGTTTATGTAGATGTTTGTGCCTCAAGGGCACCTCGATGTCGCCTATTCTCTCATCATCATAAGAACATGACCCCCATTGAGAAAGAAAAAATTGCATGTGTTTATTGATTTTTTTCCTAATCTTTTGACCTCTAGTTGATCTCCCTCTTTTAGATGCACTACATGTCTCACTTTCGTCTCCTCTTCCTGAATTTCCCTTGCTCAAGGAAGACAGATCTGACAAATACCTATTTGGTGGTACCTGCACTCCATCAAATGAAGAAGTTGGCCCTAAAATTGATGTTGAGATTAAAATTTGAATAAGCCCAACTGGGGCCTCAAGTGTTGATAACTATATTAGATTTATTGCATATAGGAGGCCCGAGAAGGTGGAATGAGCTATAACATGTGGTTTTGATGAGGAAAAAAATCAAAGTTTTGACAAAATATTGTTGCTAAAACCTAGCTTATTATTAAAGAGAAAGAAAGCAATTAATAAATGGTTTCTATAGGGTGTATTGACTTATACCTGTCATTCCATGACACTATGCAGGATCCTCATCAAAGGGGTTAAAGTTCCTGCATATATAATTCATTTATCTTATGTTAGCTAAAAATTGCATAGTAGAAAATATGAACAATATGCAGACGTCATAATCATTGTATTTTTTTTTTCCTTAACCTTTCGTTTATCTAGAAAGTGCAGGGTCCTCAACAAAAGGGTTGATGATGTTTGTAGTCAATTACCTATTTCCACCAAGGATGACAGAATCAGACAAAATATATACATATAATCAGCACCAACAATTGAGCATCATAAGTATTACATGATACATACGCTAAAAATTACATATTAGACAACATGAACAATATGCAGACATCATAAATATCATTGCTTTTTTTCCTTACCTATCGTTTATCTAGAAAGTGCAGGGTCCTCAACAAAAGGGTTGAGCATCATAAGCATTAGATTTGTAATTTGATAAACAATAAATACATGAAATATATGAGTAATAATATAAACATATGTATCATCATAAACATGTTGTAATACATCATATATGTTGTAATCTATCACATATGTATCATAAATCACCATCCATCACATAGCTAATAAACAGTCCACATTCAATAAATAAACACAAACTTCAAAAAATGTCACACAAAATGAGGGCTATCCAACGCTCTACCTATCTCCATCTCCTACGAGTGGCATGGTTCTACTATTAGGACATCATGATTAAATTATGTAATGACATTAGAATTTAAAACACAATTAATTAGTTATGTGACCATATATATAAGTGAAATAAATTTCTATCAAGAAATCAATATCGAATAGATAATATTCTAATTGCATACCAATGCATTTAATTCATGTCATTGATCTCCTTCTTCATCCAGCTCATCATCATGACCATAATCATCATCGTCATCATCATCATCATCATCATCATCATCATCATCATGACCATAATCATCATCATCATCATCATCATCATCATCATCATCATCATCATCATCATCATCATCATCATCATCATCATCATCATCATCATCATCATCAACATCATCATCATCATCATCATCATCATCATCATCTTGTTCTTCTTCATGAACATTTCCGTCAAGAACATCATCAACTAACTATCGATCATGATCATCATCTACATCATCTTCTACTTCTTCGGTATCTTCTTCTTCCATCACATTATACTTTACCGGTCTTCCTCTTGGATCATGTCTAACAACAAATGACGAACCCGGTTTATGAGGAACCTCTGAGTAAAATACCTACTCACATTGGCTTGGAAGAACATAGGGCTCATTTCCAACTCGCTCAAATGACCTTGTACTAACCATTGTAAATCCATTATCATGTTCAATAACAGTTCTATCAGGATCATTTCATTCAATCATAGCCTATACCATTGGACGATGAAAAGAACTAATTTGAAGGACCTAAAGTCACACTCATGTATATCATCCAAAATCCCATAGTATCAATTTTCTGAGACTTGAGGATGTATGTCACTTCTAGACGAAACATTAAGCACCTGAAATATTGTACTTATTCCAAAATCACAAGTTTTCTTCATGTCATCCAACATTTTGATGCGCAATTTATGACCAATGTACCACATAGCCTTGTGGTGTTTCACCTACAAAATGTAAAACATATATAATATGTACATCATTACAATTGGAAGAAAATTAAATAATATGGGTGATTAATATATTTATACGTATAAATTTATCTCTTAAACCATATGCTAAATCAATTTCCTTGTGTAACACTGGAATCTCCATTACGGTGAGCTTCTTTAACCAATGAAGCCACACCTTCCCATGCTAATGCGTGACCAGATTGTTGACATTGTTGAATCCATACCATCATCCAATCAAGATTGTTTGCAACATACAAATGTAGTGCATCCCACTCTCGAGCAACTGTACAAAAAATTACTAGAAATTTACAACTGAAGTATATTGAAGATTACAAATAAATTAACTGCAATATCGAATAATTACCTCTCACTTTCCTCATTGTACCTTTCCCCATCAAGTAATCCCCTTCAAATTTGTTAATGGAGTTGAGATCCCAAATACGATCTACATGGATCTTTGTTGTGAACTTAGGAAGGTATTTAGTAATGTACTCCATAGTCTGGTATACCATGTATCCTTCTAACATAGTTACCTCAGGATGTGCTCTTTGTCGAACCAAAGACTTCAAAAATTTCAAGTGCCTCTCAACCATCCACATTGACCTTGTGTGTATAGGTCCATATAATTCAATCTCCTCACCTTGGTGTATGAGGTAGTGTTCTCGTGCATTGAAAAAAGTTGGAGGTAAACACTTTTGCATTTTACACATTAGACGAGGAATTTTTCTCTTCCAATATTTTATATCCTTTATGGATTTCTTTAGATGACAACCACCTACAAGAGATTCAAGACGTAAATATATTAACGAGATTTTACAAAATAATATAAAATATATTACATAACAAATAATATCACTACAAATTGAACAAATATCACTACTTACCTCATGCATTTTTCAAGATCATATATAACTTGCTTGAGATTATTTTCGAAGTGGTTTGGGAGAGATAGAGGTAGAACGTACTACAACAATTATTGTTGGTGTAATTAATTATTCATGTTGGATATTATTACACCTTACTTAAGTTTACTTAGGATAATGCATTTTATATTAGTTTGGGTATGAGACACTTGGATGTTTGTGCCACATTGGGATAGTGTGTGTAGGAGAATTTTCACCTTTTATGGTGTGATCTTGTTACCACTCTATCATATCCACTTATTGTGGAGTGATTTCGGTGGGTGATCCACCTCATGTGGAATATTTTATTGTTTCTCCCACCTACCGCACCTATTTCCTACCTACCCTTGTTTCTTATTGAGCCACATGTCATGCTTGTGTGCTCACATATCTATATAGCCTTGACTATATATGCAAGCTCATATTCATTGTATGTAACTATTGAACAGCTATTGATCTATTGATCATTTATCTATTGATGAGAATTGTTACCTTATTATCTGTTTTGAACCAAATAATGTGCATTTAATTTTGTTTCCCTCTTTTGGTTTAATCCATCTTTAATCATGCCCATTTTGTTCCTCATTTTTTGTCTTTTCTATCCCATTGAACCTACCGGTTGAACCATTTGTGAATCGGTTCAAGGTTCAAGGTTCAACCAGTCCTCTTGTGTGGGTCGTGGCTTTGTAATGTTATTTAACGAGCAAGTGTGAATGTGTTAAGTTAGTCTTGAACTTGAACTTTGAACCATTTGCAAATCGGTTCAAGGTTCAAGGTTCAAAATATCCCTTTATGTTTGTTAAAGGTCTTTGCTTGTTCCTGGTGTTGTGTTGAGCCGTTGAGAGTTCTTTGTTTTTCCTCAAGTTGAACTTGAACCATTGAAATCCTTGCGAGTTGGTTCAAAGTTCAAAAGTTCATTCTAATTTTGGCCATGGGGACATTAATAACACTAAAGGTGGTGCGGCAAAAGGAATATTCTCAGCATTTTATAATTTAAAATTCTAAATTTGGAAAGAAATCATAAACCGTTTGTGCGGAATTGATGTGTAATTAAGAAAAATGTTGGGTTCCTATCAAATCATTGGTTTTCTCACATGTTGGAATGAATCATTAAGAGGCATGTGTAGATGATACACAGCTATTTCTCATTTCTTAACATGTGAATTCTAAAAATTGTTAAAGTAGTAGCTGCTATTGTTGAAGGAGCCAAAGATGTCGAAGGTAATTTCAGCTCCATTCTTTCGAGGGTTTCACGGATTTCATGGTGGTAACAAGTGAGTTTTGATAATTTCCCTCCACTGTGTTATTAGCTCTGAAGGTTAGTCACTATAGTAGAAATCTTTTATTTTGGAATAGAATTGTCTTATTTAGGAATTGTTTGATAAATGTAAAAGTGGCCACAATGAGGCCGACTCTTCCAAAACTTGGTCACACATCATGCCTGGTTAGTATACTTCCAGAGTTGAGTGACACCTCTTTGGCCCAAGCTAACTTGGGAGATTTCTTAGAGAGAGCTAAAACCCTTGGGGCAGGTTCAATGATGGAGAGGATAGTTAGAAGTGGCCCGATTGAAGCTACTGCTTTTCCAACTGCCACTCCTTGTCCAGATTTAGTAATAACATGCATGAACAGATATGATGCTGATAGAAGGTGCATTAGAACCAACAGTGGTGAGTTGTTAGTGGAGATTAACAGAGAGATGGTAATGGTTGTAATGGGAATCCCTCATAAGGATTCGTACGAAGACTGGTCAATTGAGACCTCATATGCATTTTTCTCTGAGAAGAAAAGCACATATTGAAGTGTTATTGCAAGGAATTGGCTTCTGAAGGTTCAAAAAGGGAGGTCCCGGTTACCTAAACCTCTTACCAGAGAACATTTCATCACAGAGGTGCAAGATATTGTCATATTGTTAAACAGACTTAAAGGCAACTCACACTCTTTCTATTGGGAGGATTGGATGTACTTCTATATTCAAGTGTTATTAGCAGGTGAGAAATACCTTGACTGGGTGCAGGTTGTTGCTGAAAGGCTCCATGAGAGTTTAAGCAACTTTGTTGGAATGTCCAGCTTCTACATGTCCTCATATTTATTCTATATATTGGCCTGCACCAGAGACTAACAAGGATTTCATAATGAGCCTTGGGTAGACGGCATGAAGTTTTATGAGTATTATCCTTACCTGCAACAACAAAAATATGCAGAGAATTTCACTAGATGGAATGATGTTTTCGCAAGAAGGCTTTCCTTTGAGTTGCAAGGAGATATTAATAAAAGAATGTCAGTCGAGACCATGGAGCTAATTAGCATATATGGAAGCTATTTCTTATATCTGAGTGGGTGGTTTTGAAGGTGAACCATTCAAATTACCTAGATATGTCTTTCACAGTTATGTGCTTATTGAAGTAAGCAGACAATTGGCTTACATTGACAAAAGGTTAGGGATACAGGGTAAATCTGGAGTTGTTTTCTCGATTGAGCTTGGTTATTACAGTTGTAAATATGTATCTGATGCCTTGAACCTAGAATTAGAGCTCAAAAAAATGAATTTGCAACCTTACATTGCCAGGCGAAAGTTTGACAGCAGGGGATATGTTGTAGAAAATTTGAATGTGGATGACTATTTCTTCCATGAACCTCAGTTAGAATTTTACTGGGAAAACTATGGCGATGAATTTAAAGTGGGGAGGAGATTATGGTCAAGGTTCACTTTATAGTAGGTTATTACCATGAAACTGCCCATCAATGTGTTTGGTGCACAAGAAGAAGAAGAAGGGGAAGATGTCTTGGATCTCAAATTCAATGAGAGGGTTCAAGGACAGCCAATTCCTGAAATTGATTGGGATAGAAGAGAAGAAGAAAACATTCAAGCCAAGTTCTTCAATGTCATAAGAAGAACAAAAAAATGGCTAAGGGATCGAAAGTTTAAAAAGGAGTCAATCACAACTCCCCATGAATTAACAGTTGGTCCACCTGCTACAACTCAGATTCCTACTTCCTCCTCTAAAAAGATTGTTGATATTGTAGGTGGACATGGACAAGGAAGTTTGGAAGTAGCACATCCTACACATTGGACTCCCGCACTATCAGGTTATCCTGAATTTCTCAACAGCACATCTAGAATCGTGAAATGTGCGTAGTGTCGTGACAAAGCAGGACAAATCAGTTGCCACTTCTTCCATGATGGAATCCTGATCGGCTTATGGATGAGTTGTCATCCTATTTACGGCCTTTGTTTATTTAAGTTTTAGAAAGTTCAAAACAAACAGTTTCTTTTAACTCTAGAGTAGAGTTTAAAAGTTTAGGGTTATTTTCAAACAAACTATTGGCCTAGGGGCTATAAATGTAATTAAGCAAGCCTTTTTTAGGGTCTGAAAAAATTTTATTTAGAGGAACAGACTTAATTTTCTTTGGATTTTCAGTTCAGCTATTTCTGGTAGTTGAATAAAATGATATTTTGATACAATCTTCAAATCTGTGTCTTTGAAAGATTAGCAATCTCTATCGAGATGTATGCTTATGTGTGAAATATGCTATTTCATTACCATTTCTTTCTTAGTCTATGAATTCATTGATTTTATTTGTTTAAAAGGTGTTTCATTTTTGTTTAAATGGCTCTGATCCCCCTTGTCCTATGAGGCATGAGAGAGAATCGATTAGCATTTACACTACTTTGAGTATTTTGGGTGGAATAAGTTGTATATTGAATGGATATGTGCAAGAATAAAGTTTGTGAGATTTACACTTATAAATAAATATTTTGTAGTGTTCTTTTGTGTTGATAAATGAATGCTAAAGCCTTTCTCGCTTTCTGGTGAAAAGTGTGTTTGTTTCACAGTTATCTGCATAAAAATTTATTAAAAATCTTATGAGGAGCTACACTCTTATGCAGAGGATGAACCTATATTTGGTTCACCCAACTGTTGGTTCATTTTTTATTTTTCATAAAGGGTATGCACGAGTCCACATTTTTAAGTATATAAAAATTAAAGAAAAGGTCAGTCTGTTAACCAACAGATTTTTGGCGACTATGTTGGGGAGTCGAATAACAAGATTAGTTGTCTGGTTATAGTATGCAAATAATTGCCTTGTGAAATTTTAAGAATCTATTCAGTTCTATTAAAACTTCTGCATTGTGAATAGGCTGGAGCCAAGAAGATACACTAGATCTCAGAGGCATGAAGGAATAGTTGATTCTCTTTTTCAAGAATTGCAAAACCTAAATTTTCAGCCATCCTTTCACCTAAGAGATGGGAAAGGAGTAGGCCTCCTTCTCCATCCCCTTCATTTCTCATGTCTTCCATTTGTCAAGCCTTAACCCTGCATGGTGTTTTCTTACCCAGTGTAATCAATCCAACACCTCTTAATATCATTCTTTCGATGGTAGCCAATAACCCATGGGGGGCTGCAGTAAGTCCATTGAACCTTGGTCTGAATTTGAATGCTTTACCTAAAGGAGTGAGGGATCATTTGCCTAAATTCAGTGGTGATCAAAAGGTCACAGTTGATGAACATTTGAATGCATTTAATGTTGCATGTGGTATAATAATTGTCCAACATTAAGATGTTGCAGTAAGGTTGTTTGTACAAACATTAACTGGAACTGTTGTAGATTGGTTTTATCATTTGCCAAATAGTGTAATAACAAACTAGCAAGATTTGAAAACTAGGTTTGATGCTAGGTTCAAGGTAGTAGAGGACGAGCATTCCCTTTTGGCTCAATTAGCCCAATTAAAAAAACAAATCCCTGAATCTATGAGAGATTTCATGGCTAAATTTGATAAAATTGTTCATAAAATTCTTGTAAATCAGAAACCTTCAGATGATAACTTGAAATGTTTTTTTATAAATTATATGCCCTCAAAGATTAGTTTCTTGATTCACAGACAAAGAGTTGCAACTCTGAGTGATGTTAAAACACTTTCTATTGAGTTAGAAGATGACTTGATTACTGCAGGAAAATGGAAGAGGGAGATACAGGTGTCAAATTCTCAACCCTCTACCTCTGCAGACCCTGTAATACAAAGACTTATGAATGATGTAATAAATCTCAAAAGACAGTTATACAAGGATAGTACGTCTTACTCACATCCTTATCAAGACATACCAAGGAGGATTACAAATTAGTCCATGGGAACTGGGAATAAAGCCTTACAATTGCCTCTGGCTCAACAAAGATTAGCTATAGAAGCTCCACCGCATAAGGGGAATATGTGTGTATTTCATCTCACTGATGATCATGATGGTGATTCTTGTCCAAAGATGGTGTGGTATGAACAAATGATGATACAAGAGAGACCATAAGTGAACTTGGTCCAGAAGAAGAGGTCCATGGGCAACCTGGCAACTCTGGAATACACTTCCTGGAGTATGAATCAGATTCAGACAAAGGAGGTGATATATTGGTAACCCTTGGAGATCCTTCTTGTGCCATCCTCACTAGAGTTGAGCGTCAATCTAAAAATATAGGTGCCACTATCTTTCCCGAAATTATAGTTGTAGTCACATAAATCTGTCCATTTAATTAAATGAATATTTGTTGTTTATTTAATTATTAAATCCACTAGTCACCAGTTAATTAAATTAATATTTAATTAATTCATCCTCAAAACCCTTCTCCTATTAATTAAATAAATTATTCAATCTATTTAAATTAATTCATTAAACCAAATTCACAATCAATTAAATAAATAAATCATATTTATTTAATTTAACCCCTTTCCTCTTTTAAATAAATAATTAAAACATTTTTTTAAATCACTAAACAATTCCCCCCCACTTGCATTCTCCTACAAATGCAAGTTGCAACCACAATTGAAATAGATTAAATTTAATTTTAATTTAAATCCTATTTTCCCTTACCCACAAAACCCACTTGTCTCCTAAACCCCTTCTAGATTCTTCTAATCACTTCCAATTTAGCCGAAACCCATTTCCTAAATATTGTCACATCCCTAAGCAACTTGGGGTCACTTCTCAAAGCCTCAAAGTCTTTGAAAAGCATTTAATGTTTTATGTGTTCAACAAGCTAACCCCTAAAGTCTTCCAAACCACTGATGGCTCTTACATGACCATTAATGGCTCTTATATAATCATTTATGGTTAACTCAACTCACCCACATGGTTAGAGACTTTCTCTCTAACTCAACCCCCATTTGACTCATGGGTCTCTTCAAGTATTTATTGCTTTGACCATGGTTATCCTCACTAACTCTTGCACAAGAGTTTATCCATTGGATAAAGGCATTATTTATTGGATAATGGTTTTATTCATTCAACTCAACATTAACCTTACCTCCCAAGTTAACCTTCAAGTCACGTCAATCATTTAATACTTATTCCCTCTCCCCTCAATCCATCTCATGTTGACATTTGTCATCTTCGGATTGGATTGAAAGCCCTCACATGGATCATAAACATCAATCCTGACCCTTGTTGAGATTACTCAACCTCAACCATCCATTGCCCCATTTTACCTATAAATAGAGCTCACATTCCTCATTTTCAAATCCTGAAGCATTCTCAAGCACATCTATAATCCTGAAATCTTGTATGCATCTAAGTTATATTGAATTTTAGAGAGCATTTTAGCATAATAGTTCATATTGTCTTTTGGCTAAAATTAACATTAGCTAATTAAATAACATCTCATATTTAGTTTGTTTTACACTTGCATTGGCATCTCATAATTGATCATTTCAATCTTGAATCTCCATAAGACATCCAAAATAGCGCAAAAAGCTACTGAGAGATACACTCATTTGGAACTTGGAGAGGAGAGGAACAAGGGAGGAGTAGCTATACACATGGTGGGGGGCATTTGGAGATGTCTTATTGCATTTCTTAGTTTGGTTAAGCTTTTTATTTTGTGTTTAGTGTCTCTCTTGATATGCTTTCTTAGGATAGTCTTTGATTTGTGATTTCTAACACTAACACTTGGATTGTCTCTTGTGTGTTTTTGTTTGTCTTCCTAACATATCCTAACATCCTTTTTGCAGAGCATCAGTAGCTAAAGGTAAGGAACCTTTGAATCAGAACTTGGATAATGGTTCAAGGGTTCAAGAGGTTTAGATGTTGAAGTGTGTTGACCCTAATTCTTCTTTTGATATTGTTGAATTTTGTAAGGCATCAAAGATTCATATTTCTCCTGGTGAATATCTTAGGATGAATCCCAAAGAATTGGAGAAATTGGTTAAATTTGTTCAAGGGGAAACCACTCAGTTGCAATACACCAACTCACCATTGACTAATCTTGAGTCTCCATAGGATGAAAAGGATACCAAGTCTATAGAGTTGTCCAGTACTGTTCTAAAGACATTAGCTAATGAACCAATTGAATCACCATTAGTTCCTGACCAAAAGCCCGAGCCATTCTATGTGTCCTTATTTATCAATGGTTTTAAACTTAATAATTGCATTATTGATTCTGGGGCCTCAGATAATATTATGTCATCTACAGTTGCAAAAGTGCTAGGCCTTTCACTCACTAAAACTTTTGGTAAATGCTATTCAATGGATTCAAAGAAAATTCCTTTATTAGGTCAAATCAAGGATGTGTAGGTTACTCTGGCAGTACATCCTAACAAGAGAGTGAAGTTGACTATTCTAGTTGCTGATATTCTCGCAAGTTATGGAATGTTGCTAAGCAGGACCTTTTGCAAGGATTTGGGAGGAGAAATTAAAATGGATTGGTCTGAGGCAATGATCCCCATTGATAAACAAAAAATTTCTCTTCAACCTGAACCAAAGTCCAAGTACATTGTTTTTCCCTCTGATTACCCAAAATTAGAAATATTGTATCATGAATGTGATTTTGGAAATTACTTGCTCTTCTTTGATGATAAGAAGGGTATACCAGAAGATGTAGTGAACCCTACTGTAGACTTATGGGAGATGGAATTTGATGGTAGTTGTGCATCAGCTAGATCTTATGCTGGAGTGGTTCTCATTTCCCCACAAGGTGAAAATATTCATTTTTCTTTCAAACTAGAATTTAAAAACACTAATAACACTATAGAATATGAGGCATTGTTGTTAGAAATAGAGCAAGCTAGGAAAAGGGGAATCAAATTGTTGCGTGCCAAAGGTGATGTAGAATTGATTGTTAAACAAGTACAGATCTCTTCTAAGTAAAGAATGAAAGGCTCAGACACTATAGGAACCGATTCTGGGATGAGATTGACTATTTTGATGCTTTCTCAATTGAAGCAATTCCTAGAGACCAAAATTCTCGAGCAGATTCCTTAGCAGTGTCGGCATCTTTGTTGCTCCCACATCCTGACTTTGGTACAAATGTTTACAAAATTGAAGTTGTATATCATCCTAATGTACTTGACAATTCAAATTTTTGGCAAGTGTTTGGAAATGATAAACACATAAACCAATTCTTGCAAAATGTTGAAATGTTTGCTCCTCTTTCTTTGAAGGTTTTGAGAACGAATGTAATGAATTTTGTCCAAATTCGGGGGAAAGCCTTAAAAAGGAAGTTGTTCAATTAAAGGGAAATTGAATTCCAAAAGGCCTTGTATCCTTAGAACACCTCTTTGATCGCAATGATGGGTATGTTAAATAAGATGTTTCTGAAACCACTGACACATCGGGAGAATATGAAAAGATTAATTTAGGTGATGAAAACAACCCAAAGATGATCAATTTAGGCAGGTGTTGTAATCCTAAGGAAAAACGTTTGTTTGTTAAACTACTACAGAAGTATTTAGATGTTTTTGCCTGGTCTTATGAGGATTTGAAAGACTTCAGGAATGGTTAGTTTCAACATCATATCCCTCTTAAGCCTGGAGCAGCTCCTTTTAGACAAAATTAAGAAATTATAATCCTAAAGTTACAAATGCTATTTTCAAAGAAATAGATAAGATGCTCCAGGCGAGGATTATTTATCCTATTCATCATTCCACATGGGTGGCCAATATTGTTTCAGTTCGCAAGAAGAATGGAGAAATAAGGATCTGTGTGGATTTTCAGAACTTGAATTAGGCTAGTTTAAAAGACAACTATCCATTGTCAGCTATGAATCATATTCTTCAAAATGTTGCTGGATTAGAGATGATGTCTATGCTTGATGTATTCTCTCATTATAACCAAATAAGTGTAGCAAAAGAAGATCAGCATAAAACGACCTTCACCACCCCTTGGGGAACTTTTTCTTACAATCAAATGCCTTTCGACCTGATAAATGTAGGAGCAAATTTTTAAAGGGCAATGAACCTCTCATTTGGTCACCTCATTGGTAAGACTATAGTTATTTATCTTGATGATTTGACAGTTTTCTCTAAAAAAAGGAAAAATCACTTGAGAGATTTGGAGACTGTGTTACAAAGATGCAAGGACCATGGTATTTCTCTCAACCCGAAGAAGTCAGTTTTCTATGTTACAGAGGGAAAGTTACTTGGACATATAGTTTCACAAGGTGGTATCAAGATAGATCTTGATCAGGTAAAATCCATTCAGCAGTTAAGTCTACCATTAGACAAAAGTGGTGTCAAGTCATTCTTTGGACAAGTGAGTTTCCTCAGGAGGTTCGTGCCAGACTTTGCTGAAATTACTAAACACATTGTAGGGATGATGAGTTAGAAGCATATTTTCAAGTGGAAGGAAGAAGCAAAAAAATATTTTGAAGAGGTAAAAGAAGCAATTGCTCATGCTCTGACATTAATAAATCCTGATTTCAAGAAAGATTTTATCATGCATTGTTATGCTTCCAAACATACAATGTTTAGTATTCTTTAGCAAAAGAATGAACTGAATAAAGAAGTCCCTATTGCATTCATGAGTATCCTGCTCAAAAAGCATGAACTGAACTACTCATTGGTAGAAAAGCGGGCATTTGCAATTGTTAAAGTTGTGAAGCATTTCAGATATTATGTTTTGCATTCCCATTCAATTGTCTTTATACCAAATCCTATTGTAAAAAGTATCTTGACTCAATAGGAAGTAGGGATGAATAATAGAGCGACTTATGTTTCAAAGGTTCAGGAGTTCGATCTGGATATCTGACCAACCAAATTAGTTCGCAGGCAAGGATTATGTCGTTTGATTGCTGAAAACAAGGAAGAGGAAGACAAACTACCACTAACCTTATTTGTTAGTTTACAGGATGAATGGTTCACTAATGTGGTTCATTACTTGGCTTATGAAGAATGCTTTGAGCATTTAACTGCCAAAGTAAAGAGAAATTTGAGATTGAAGGCTGCTAAATATGTGATTGTTGATGATATCTTATATAAGAAAGGTTTAGATGGGTCATTCTTAAGGTGCGTTGACAAAGAGCAGTAGGAGAAGCTTCTACAAGTTTTTCATAATGAAGCATGTGGAGGACATTATTAATCCATTGTAACAGCATTCAAAATTCTCATGAGTTGTTACTACTAGCCCAGAATGTTTAAAGATGCCTATAAATGGGTTGCAAGCTGCGAGAAATGCAAATTATTCTCAGGAAGGCCTCAGTTAGTTTCTTTGCCATTAAGACCGATAAACATAGATGAACCCTTCAAACAATGGGGATTAAATTTTGCAGGTCCATTGAATCTTGCATCAAGTGTTGGTCATACCCATATCCTAATAGCTACGGATTATTTTACAAAGTGGGTAGAAGCAGTCCCTATCAGGAAGACCACTTCAGAAATTGTTTGCACCTTCTTGAAAGAAAATATCATGACTAGGTTTGGTGTACCCCGGAAAATTGTGACCAATAATGCCCCAAATTTATCTTCTGAAGAACTCAGCTTATTTTGTTATGATCATGGCATTTACTTATCTCATTCTTCATATTACTATCTACAAGGAAATGGCTAGGCTGAATCCAGCAATAAGAATCTGATTTCTATAATGCGAAAGTTGGTCCCTGAGAATGCAAAGGATTGACATAAAATGTTATATGAGGTATTATGGGCAGATAGGACCTCGCCCAAAAGGGCCATAGGTATGACACCATTTGAATTAGTGTATGGAGTTGAAGCTCAGTTGTCCTTACCTCTGGAGCTATCATTCGCTGGGTTGAAAAAAGTAATAGAAGATGATTTCTTTCAAAGTGCCCTGAAAAAGAGAATTTTGTACCTTACAAAAATTGAAGAGGAGAGATAGGAATTGGTAGATCATATCACTGCTCATCAGGCAAAGGTTAAGAAATTTTTTGATCGCAGAGCCAAACCACGACAGTTCATGCTGGGAGATCAAGTTTTACTCTAGGACAAACACAGAGAACCGAAAGGAGCTCAAAAGAAATTTGATTCTCTATGAAAAGGACCATTCACTATCACACAAGTATCAGGTCCTAACTCATTCAAAGTTGAATATCCTAATGGAGTTTCCCTGCCCCTATCTTATAATGGGTAGGATTTTTAGTTGTATCAGTTGTAAGCAAATATTTTTATGCTTTGTACATAAATTTTTTGTTGTCTTGTTTGTTTTTCTTGGTGAGTGTTTATTGCGTTCGGACTTTTGTCCTTTGCCACTTTCATGCGAAACCAGAGACTCTAAGTTCCTTTCCTGGTCCTTTCCAGTCCCCATTCCCAGTTAGAGCTGATGTTACCTCATTATCTATTTTGAACCAAATAATGTGCATTTAATTTTGTTTCCCTCTTTCGGTTTAATCTGTCTTTAATCATGTCCCTTTTGTTCCTTATGTTTCACCTTTTCTATCAGTTCAACCGGTCCTCTTGTGCAGGTCGCGACTTTGTAATGTTATTTAACAAGTAAGTGTGAATGTGTCAAGTTGGCATTGAACTTGAACTTTGAACCATTTGAAAATCGGTTCAAGGTTCAAGGTTCAAAATCTCCATTTATGTTTGTTAAAGGTCTTTGCTCGTTCCCAGTGTTGTGTTGGGCCGCAAGTTGAGAGTTCTTTGTTTTTCCTCGAGTTGAACTTGAACCATTGAAATCCTTGCAAGTTGGTTCAAAGTTCAAAATTTCATTCTAAGTTTGGCCTCGAGGACATTAATAACACTAAAGGTGGCGTGGAAAAAGGAATATTCTCGGCATCTTATAATTTAAAATTCTAAATTTGGAAAGAAATCATGAAATCATAAACCATTTGTGCGGAATTGATGTGTAATTAAGAAAATTGTTGGGTTCCTATCAAATCATTGGTTTTCTCACATGTTGGAATGAATCATTAAGAGGCGTGTGTAGATGATACTCAGCTATTTCTCGTTTCTTAACATGTGAATTCTTAAAATTGTTATAGTAGTTGTTATTGTTGAAGAAGCCAAAAACGCTAAAGGTAATTTCAGCTCCATTCTTCTGAGGGTTTCATAGATTTGATAGTGGTAACAAGTGAGTTTTGATAATTTCCCTCCACTGTGTTATTAGCTTAGAAGGTCAATCAATGTAGGAGAAATATTTTGTTTTGGAATAAAATATTGTCTTGTTTATGAATTGTTTGATAAATGTAAAAGTGGCCACAATGAGGCCGACTCTTCCAAAACTTGGTCGCACATCATGCCTGGTTAGTATACTTATAGAGTTGAGCGACACCTCTTTGGCCCAACTTGACTTGGGAGATTTCTTAGTGAGAGATAAAAACCTTGGGGCAGGTTCAGTGATGGAGATGATAGTTAGAAGTGACCTGATTGAAGCTGTTGCTTTTCCAACTGTCGCTCCTTGTCCAGATTTAGTAATAGCATGCATGAATAGATATGATGCTAATAGCAGGTGCATTAGAACTAGCAGTGGAAAGTTGTTAATGGAGATTAATAGAGAGACAGTAATGGTTGCAATGGGAATCCCTCATAAGGATTCGTACAAAGACTAGTCAATTGAGACCTCATATGCATTTTTCTCTACAAAGAAAAGCACATATCGAAGCGTTATTGCATGGAATTGTCTTATGAAAGTTCAAAAAGGGGGGTCCTAGTTACCTAGACCTCTTACCAAAGAATATTTCATCACAAAGGTGCGAGATATTGTCATATTGTTAAAGAGACTTAAAGGGAACTCACACTCTTTCTATTGGGAGGATTGGATGTACTTCTATATTCAGGTGTTATTAGCTTGTGATAAATACCTTGACTGGGCGCAGGTTGTTACTGAAAGGCTCCATGAGGGTTTGAGAAACTTTGTTGGAATGTCCAGCTTCTACATGTCCTCATATTTATTCTATATATTGGCCTGCACCAGAGACTGGAAAGGATTGCATAATGAGCCTTGGATAGACGGCATGAAGGTTTATGACTATTACCCTTACCTGCAACAACATAAATATGTAGAATATTTCACTAGATGGAATGAAGTTTTCACAGGAAGGATTGCCTTTGAGTTGTAAGGAGATATTAATAAAAGAATGTCAGTCGAGGCCATGGAGCTGATTAGCATATATGGAAGCTATTTCATTCAGTTTCCCAAATTTTCTTATATCTAAGTGGGTGGTATTGAAGGTGAACCATTCAAATTACCCAGATATGCCTTTAACAGTTATGTGCTTATTGAAGTAAGCAGACAATTGGCTCACACTAAAAAAAGGTTAGGGATAAAGGGTAAATCCAAAGTTGTTTTCCCGATTGAACTTGGTTATTACAGTTGTAAATCTGTATCTGATGCCTTGAACCTAGAATTAGAGTTCAAGAAAATGAATTTGCAGCCTTACATTGCCAGGTGAAAGTTTGACAACAGGGGATATGTTGTAGAAAATATGAATGTGGATGACCATTTCTTCCATGAACCTCAGTTAGAAGATTACTGGGAAAACTATGGCGATGAATTTGAAGTGAGGAGGAGATTATGGTCAAGGTTTACTTTATAGCAGGTTATTACCATGAAATTGCCCATTAATGTGTCTGGTGTACAAGAAGAAGAAGGGGAAGATGTCTTGGATCCCGAATTCAATGAGAGGGTTCAAGGACAGCCAATTCCTAAAATTGACTGGGATAGAAGAGAAGAAGAAAAAATTCAAGCCAAGTCCTTCAATGTCATAAGAAGAACAGAAAAAAGGCTAAGGGATTGAAAGTTTAAAAAGGAGTCAATCACGACTCCCCATGAATTAACAGTTGGTCCACATGCTACAACTCAGATTCCTACTTCCTCTAACAAGATTTTTGATATTGCAGGCGGACATGGACAAGGAAATTTGGAAGCAGTGCATCCTACACATTGGACTCTCACACTATCATGTTATCCTGAATTTCTCAGCAGCACATCTAGAATGGCAAAATGTGCATAGTGTCGCGACAAAGTAGGACAAATTAGCGGCCACTTCTTCCACAATGGAGTACTAATCAGCTTATGGATGAGTTGTCATCCTATTTATGGCCTCCGTTTATTTAAGTTTTAGAAAGTTCAAAACAAACAGTTTCTTTTAACTCTAGAGTAGAGTTTAAAAATTTAGGGTTATTTTCAAACAAACTATTGGCTTGGGGGCTATAAATGTAATTAAGCAAGCTTTGTTTAGGGTCCAAAAAACTTTGATTTAGAGGAACAAACTTAAGTTTCTTTGGATTTTCAATTCAAATATTTTTAGTACTTGAATAAAATGATATTTTTATACGTTCTTCAAATCTATGTGTTTGAAAGATTAGCAATCTTTGTTGGGATGTATGTGTGAAATATGCTATTTCATTACTAGTTCTTTCTTAGTCTGTGAATTCATTGATTTTCTTCATTTAAAAGGTGTTTCATTGTTGTTTAAATGGCTCTGATCCCCCTTGTCCTGTGAGGCATGAGCGAGAATCGATCAACATTTACACTGCTTTGAGTATTTTGGGTGGAATAAGTTGTATATTGAATGGATATGTGCAGAAGTAAAGTATGTGAGCTTTACACTTATAAATAAATATTTTGTAGCATTCTTTTCTCTTGATAAATGAACGCTAAAGCCTTTCTCACTTTATGGTGAAAAGTGTGTTTGTTTCAGAGTTATTTGCATTAAAATTTATTGAAAATCTTAGGAGGAGTTGCACTCTTATGCAGAGGATGAACCTAAATTCTTTTCACCCAACTGTTGGTTCATTTTCTTTTTCATGAAGGGTATGCATGAGTCAACATTTTTAAGAATATATAAAAATTAAAGAAAAGTCCAATCTATTAACCAACAAGAATACAGTTTATTGTTGTCCTATATTTTGTCTCTCTATTTTGTACATTTCATTGAGCTCTTTATCTTGGAAAAATCTCAGATGGTATCAGAGCCATTAGAGCGTCATCGATTCATCCTTGAGAGGCATTATTGCGACATCAAGAGGTAGAACTGAGGAGAAGCATCTTTTGGAGGCGTCCTAGACTAGATTCAACCTCACCATTATGTCCGGGTGGTCGTTTCCATGAATTTTGACTATAAATTTGCCTATATTGGATAAAAGTCAAATTTTGAACTTGGAAGAAAAATTTTACCCAATTTGGATGGTACGATATGGATTTTCATAATTTAAAAAAAAAATTCTTTGAATTTTTATTTTCTCTCCAATTTTTTTATAATTCACAGTTTTTATTGTAAAAGAATATATATATATTATTTGATGGGGGGGTCCCGTGACCACCCCCTCCCGAACACCGTATCGTTGCCTTTATTCTTTTGCAGGCTCGTACCCTGCACTGTCCGCTAGGTCGTACCACCTGCGGATGACCTTTACCAGCATCTCCCACTGGGCATCTTCTTTTCGTTTTCTTCCTCTTGGGTCACTGTCGTCTCTCGACGTCATGAACTCCGTTGGTCTGCACATTCCACCTGCACAACCCCCGCTTTCCGGCATCTTCTTTCTGTTCGCTTCCTCTTGGGTCACTGTTGTCTCTCGACGTTGTGAACTCCGTCGGTCTACACATTCCACCTGCACAACCCCCGCTTTCCAGCAGAGCCGCCGCTGCTCCTTCCCAGGCGGTCCCACCTGCGGCCCCCGCCGGTCTACGCCACCACTTCGTGCTCCGGGCTATTATCGTAATGAGAAATCCCATCTCGCTTTATGATGTCATTTTATGAATGTTGAAATTTCATTCCATTGGAATAATAGAAATCAAGTGTTTCTTTCATGCATTTTCCTATCTATTTCTATGTTTTTGTTGTATGTTTGTGTTTGTAAGGGGGTAACCTTCATAAGAATTGCATTTAATATTTAAAGGGCCATGAATTAGTAAACACATGGTTTAATGGGGTCATTAAAGGAATGTATTTAATAGTTAGACGTCACTAATAAATAAATTTAATATTGTTAAATCTTTTTAACATATCTTGAGTCACATATTGCAAGTCAAACTTGGGAACTAGGATTAGAGAGATAACTATCGATTCCTTGGTCTTAGTGGCATACTTAGGTGGCCTTGTTGGAGATACAAATGGGTGCAATATGTGCATTGGAAAACTAAACAATAATGACAAAAAAATATAGTAACTTTTCCCTTGCATGTTGTTCTCTTTCCTCAAAGTAAAAGGCTTGGGATAGAGGTCATTCATCTTGTACATTCTTATTGTGAGTGAAGCTTGGTGTAAGTAATTGGAGGCTTGAGTTTCTTGTTAAGGAGATCTTGGAGAGCACGGAGTGGGATGTGTAGCTCTCATTTATTCTTGGATCAATTACATGGAAAAAAATAAATAATGGTTTCTCATTATTTTAGAAAAAAGTTATATCTTCCATGGTTTATTCATTGATTAAGACTAATGATCTCCATGTTGAGGATCAAAACCTAATATATTATTGTGATTATTTTGAAGAGTAATAATATACTTGCCCTCTTTCGCTAGTGGAGTTTTTTCCCAAAAGGGTTTCTCCACATAAGTTTGGTGTTTCATATGGTATGTTGATTTTATATTATTGTTGAATGTTGCAATCACTTTCATATTTCATATTTGGTTATCTTATTTCAGATTTGGATGTCTTGTTTTAGATTTGTAATCACAAAATAAGTTCATATTGCAAGATTTATTCATCTTATTTCTCAACATTTGATATCAAAGTTAAAAATATTGTTAAGAGGGGGATGCCTTTGTCTTTAAGTGTTGAATGTTTTTTACTATAGTGTGAACTCTAGTTGTGTGGTTTTTATATTAGAGAAAAAAATTGAAAGTCATGGCTTCTACTTTTCAAATGGATATTGAGAAATTCAGTGACACTGGCTACAAGATGTGGAAACTGAAGATGAAAGATCTTTTGAAAGAAAGAGATTAGTGGTTGCTAGTTTCACATGAAAAGGAACCAAGGGACTCTACTATGAGGGATGATGCTTGGAATAAATTGGACAAGAAGGAAAAATGAGCCATTCTATTGTGTCTTACTGTTTTTTTCCTCTTGAATTTCTCCATAGAAGACCTCACATACAAGTTGTGGAAGAGGATAGGTAATATTTATCAAACCAAAAGTTTGTCTAATAAGTTATATCTCAAGATAAATGTATCTTGTTTCTTTTCTCTTTGCCTAAATCTTGGGAAAATATAATTGTTGTCATTAATAGTGGTTTTGTACAACCAAAGATGAAAAACTTGATTTATATACTTCTTTTAGAAGAGATGAGGGTAAACTCTACGAATGTTGGCTCGCAAGATGCCTTATGTGTATTGGGAAGGCCCAAAGAGAAAGGGCCTAAAAGGGTTAGAAAATAAAAAACTCTAAAGAATGCTCTAATACCCCTAAAAAGAGAAAAGTGTTGCAACTGAGGCAAAAGAGAGCATACAAAAAAGGAATGTAAATTTAAGAAGAAAAAAAATCCTCCATGGAAATCTCATATGATGATGATTCTGATACTTTATTTATTTTAGTTAACACTAGAAGTGATGATACTTGGCTTATTGATTCAAGTTTCTCCTACCACGGGACTCCTCACAAGAAGTGGTTTTTCTCTTACAAAGCATATGATGGGTGGAGATTTTCCTTCGCGACAACAACCCAAAAAATATTTTTGGTAATGGAAAGGTAAAGTTGTGTTATAGTGATGCAGGAAGGGTTAAAACCCTTGACAATATTTTACATATTTGAGAAATTTTGTGAGAAATCTTCTTTCTATATCCAAGTTGAATGATTCAAGAATGCATGAGATATTTGACAAGTTTGTTCATAGGTTGGTAAGAGTATTTTGGTGATATATAAAGGGTCTTGAATAGGGACTTTGTTTAGGCTTATTGTCTCCAGTTTTTCTAACTCTACCAATGTAACTATCACTAAAAATGCATATACGTAGAGGCATAATAGATTGGGTTACATAGGTTAGAAAGTTCTTAAAACCATTTTGAATAAAAACTTGGTTTCATCGATCTTTCTAATTATTTTGCTGGTTAAAATGATTTATATGAGCATTGTTTGTTTCGTAAATAGAATAGATCATCATTTATTGAAGAATTTTATAAAGGAAATAAACCATTGTAAATCATTCATTCGAATGTGTGTGGTACTATAGATGTTGATTCTTTGGGTAAATCTCAATATTATGTTTCCTTCATTGATGATGTCTCGAGATACACTTGTATTTAATTATGCATTTTAAATCTAATGTTTTCACTAAATTTAATGAATTTAAGGCCTTAATGGAGAATAAATTAGATTATAAGATAAAAGTGTCAAGATTTGACAATGGGGTTGAATATTGTTCCATGGAATTTGATGAGATCTATAACCATTCAAGTATTGTTCAATATAAGGCTACGTCTTATACTCCCTAACAAATTGAAGTTGTAGAAAGAATGAAGTGAACCTTAATGGAAAGAGATAGGAGCATGTTAAATGGTGATAATATTGATATATGCTTTTGGGTAGAAGTTCTTGGTACTTCTTGTTAGTTAATTAATAGATCTCTTTATTCAGTTTTTATTGACAAAAATCCTTATGAGGTGTGGATAGGTATAAATCCTTTGATTTCCAACTTAAGGGTCTTTAATTGTGATTGTTTTGTTCATGTGCCTCGAGAGAAGTGATCCATACTAGATCCAAAAGCTTGGAAATGAATCTTCATTGGTACAGTGAGAATGTAAAAGGTTATAAGCTTTGGAATTTTCTAACCCATAAAATTATCTTTCTAGATGTGTTATTTTGAGGGAGTTTAGAGCTTACTCAAGTGAAGAACAACCAAAGAAGAAGACAAAGACAATGCACTTCAAGAAAAAGATTGATAAGAAATAATATGCACATGTGGAAGAACCATTAGATGGATCGAGGATGGAGAAGAAGAAGAGGTTTCAAAGAGTTTAGATGATGTTCAAGATGAGCACATGGAGGAAGATGAACACATAGAGTGCATTACTCCTACCTCAATCAGGTCCACAAGGCAACATAATCATCAAGTTGTTAGGTATAGCCCACCATATTTCAATTGTAAAATTTATTTTCTGAGTATTGAAAAGGAACCTAGATCTTTCAAGGAGGCTCTCTCTTTAGAGGAAAGTGATTCTTGGATGCAGACCATGCAGGAGGAGATGATGGCCTTGGACAATTATGACACATAGGGTCTTGTAAATTTTCCTAAAGGAAGGAATCCCATTGGATGAAAGTGAGTATTTCAAAATAAGTTTAGATCATACAATCAATTAAAGTGGTATAAATCCATACTAGTGGCCAAGGGCTACTCCCAAAAAGAGGGAGTTGATTTTGGTGAAATTTTCTCCCTTGTTGCAAAATTGAATTCTATTATAATCCTATTGTCTATTGTTGTTACTTATGATTTTGATATAGAGAAAATAGATGTTAAAATTGATTTCTCGCATGGTGATCTTGAGGAGGGATATTTATATGCAATAACCCGAAGGTTTTGTTGTGAAAGGAAAAAAATAATTAGTTTGCAACTTAAAGAGATTTTTGTATGATTTGAAACAATCACCCAGGGTGTGGTCTTTTGTATTTAATTTGGGCTATATGAGGAGTGAGGAAGATCATTGTGTTTATATTAAGGTAGTTGATGATCTAATATTCATTATTGTCTCATATGTTGATTGCATTTTGTTTATTGGTAACAACAAGGTGATGATTAAAAAACGCAAGGCTTGTCTTTCTAGCACATTTAATATGAAAGGACTTGAGGGCCACAAAATATGTTCTTGGGATGGAGATCAACATATCTCAGGTCCATAGATAGATTTAGTTAAGTCAAAGTAATTATGTTGATACTTTTTTTCATAGGTTCAATATGCATGACTGCAAGCCATATAGAATTACATTTCTAGTTGTACTAACTTGAGTTTAAACATGTGTCCAATTTTGGATGATGATTTTGAGGATATTTCTAAGGTTCCTTGTGCTAATGTTGTTTGGAGTTTGATGTATGCAATTGTTTGCACTATACCAAATAGAGCCCAAGCAGTGGGAATTCTAAGCAAGTTTGTAGTGTCCCTATTAGATTTACATTTTATTTCATGATTCGATAGACTTATCTATACTTGTGATGATATTTTTATGATGGTTATGGCTTTATTCCTATGCAATAGACATCTATGATGCTATATGGACATGATATATTGATGACTTTTGATGATCTATGTGATGGGTGACATGTAATGATTACTCGATGGATGATATTTCTTGATAGACATATGTATTCGAGATTCTTATGTGATTTATATGATTTCATGGTATATGATGATGATACTAACCCTACTTCATGAGGATGATTTTACGAGATGTGTTTGTATTGGGTGACTATCTTCGTGAAAGGGACGATGCCTTATCACTCATCGTGAGCATGATAAGGTGTTCCAATTCTCTTTCACTCACCTGCTACTATGATGTTGTATATATGTATGCTCTATTGTGTTTATCGATGGATGTAGGTTTGCGGGTACCGGACATCGACTCAACCTAGTCTCACAGGTTTGAGCATGTCCTAATCCCAATGGCAGTTGTTGGAGATGACTTGGTTTTCCCTCACCTACTCATGATATAGTATGCTCACCCTATCAGTCTTGTCGGTTGTAAGTGTTGTCCATCCTTGAGTCGGTATCTCATTTTATCTATGTGCAGTTGGTTATGTGTGTGTATGGTTTATCTTGGATTGGATTAATTATCCTATGGTTGGATAATGTTTATTTGATTAAATAGTTAATGATGAGCAATAATTAATAAAGTTATAATTAATTAATAGATATTTGACTTAGTATTATTGAATTTATTAATGTTTGATTTATTTATTAATTGTTTTACTTTGGATTTAATTGATTGATTATTTATTTAATTGATTTATTGGCTATTGTTTTATTTAATTATTTTTATCCTTTTGATTTATTGTTGATTGATTAATTTTGATTTATTTTAGATATAGTTATAGAGTTGATTTTGATTTATTAATAATTATAAAAGTATAAACCCTATTTCTATTCCTACACCTCTAAAAAGTAATAATATTAAGATATTATTTTTACCATGCATGGGAGGTGTAAAATAAATAAAGTTAATTCTACCTACCCTCCTATTTGATTGGGCAAATTTAAATTTGTTGGTAGAAAATATAATAAATATTCTTACCTTGGAACTATACACGGTAGGTAAGAAATATTATTTTTATGGATTTATTTGGTTGGTCGAGAGTTTTTGCTGGAGATCTTTTTTATTTGGCTTCCTGTAGCTGTTTGGGGGTTACCAACGGGAACTATTTTGGATTTTGGATTTATGTTTTTGATTTGGATTGAATATTTTGGAGTGGTTTTGGGTTCAACATTTCTTCAGCTTTGATTAGACTCTTTTGGATTGCGATTTGAAGGTTGGTGGATTTTTAATTTTTACATTCATGTTTTCAGAGAATGCTTCCTTCCTAAGAAAATATGTCTACCATGTCTACAACTCAAAGATTGTTTGGGTATTAGTTTATTTTGGTTTGATAAGGGAATGGATATATTTGTAGGGAAATATTGATTCTCTTTTATGAATCGTTATTGTGAATCTTCTCTATGAAATTCTCTTGAGTGTGTTTTTCGGGAATGTTACATCTCTGAAATGTTGTTAAAATAAAAATGGATCCTGTGCATAGGAATGTTGATGTTTCCAGTATGTTCTAAGAGTGTTTTGGATATCTATTCATGTATTGTTCTCTTGTGAACTCCTGGTTGAGATAGGAGTTGTTTTCTCTGATTTGAATGTGTCGGTTGCATTGTAAGAGCTCGTGAAGCTCATAGTGAAGTGTCCATGTCATGTTCAGGCATTTGTAATATTTTTTTTGGAGTATTGGAAGTTTTGGAAATGTTTTGGTTCAGTTCTTTTGGCCTATGCAGAGATTAGGTGCTCTCCTTTGCTCTTTGGATCTAAAATGCAGTTTTAGTCAAAATTATTACCCACTAAGTTGCAAACTCATTTATGTGAGTTGTATTTGATGCATAAACCTTGTGTACACCTCTTCTTATTCTTATCCAAACTCCTGGTCATGCCCATGAGGTCATTTTTGTCTCTTGAGTCAATATGGGCAGCTACTTTACCTTCAGGATACTTCAAAATTTAGTTATTGCATATTTACCAGAAACGCCACCAGATTAACTAGAAACTCCACAAAAATAACCAGGAATACCACCCTATCTACCAGGAACACTTCTATGCATACCAAAAATGTCATTGTTCAAACCCAGAGAGATGACAAACTGACCAGGAGAGCTAACCTACAAACTGAGAAAGCTGACCTATGGACCCAGAATGATGACCAATGAACTAGAAATGCTATAAAATGAACTATAAATGCTATCCTAGGTACCAAAAATGCTACCCTATAAACCAAGAATGCCACTGTGCATACCAAGAGAGCTAAACTAGTCCAAAATGCCCAAAAAGGTCAATTTTGGTGTTGTAAAGCCCTAGTTTGGATTGTGTGATGTTTCCAGAGGCATGTGAAGTTTGTTTTGAGTAATTTTTATTGGTTAATGATGTCATATGATGTTTCATGATGTATTTTTTTCTCCGGTATGTGGGATCATGCCCTATCATTGAGGAGTTTCCTTATGCAAAAGTTTGCTCCAACAAGAGGTTCTTGCCTTGTTGTTTGAGGATTGTTTCTATGACTCCATTGGGAAGTTTTGTACCTCATTGTTGAGTATTTGCATTAGTTTATGATGTGCTTATTTTTCATGTTCTTTCTTTGGTACTATGCCTATGAGGTATTTGTGAAGGCCTTATGCTTGTAATGTTCATATGTATGCTTTATGTGTAGTATGTGCTCACTAATGTTATATGTTCTTGAAGACCTCTTTGTGAGTATTATTTCATGTTTTGTGATGACATTTTATGTGTTACCCTATGTATTTTCATATTATTAGGGGGAGTGGGCTTCCTTGTGATGATTGGGGTCACGTGAGCTAGGTTGCTTGGCACCTAGACCGCCAGGGAACAATGGGAGTTTTCCTCTTTATAATTCAGTGATAACTTGTAATAATTGATTGGGTTTGGTTTTCACCTAATAAGATAATTCTATATGGTTGGGCCATATGATATGGTAAGCTAATCTCTCTTATACTCACATAGGTTGAGATGGCTCCACATGTCTGTTAAGGGATTGTTTTCACCCTTCTTTTGTTAGGGTAGCTTTTATGACTATTAGGAGTATATATTTCTCCTCTTTGTGAGGATATCATACATGTCTACTATGGGTGCATAATTACCTTCTTTGTGAGGCTATCACATAGGAGCATGACTAGTAAGGATGGCCATATTCCCTTCTATATGAGGACAACATGTGACCATGTCCATTGCCATGATTTTATTGTACGCCTCTGGAAGAGTCTATTGTTAATTTCAGCCTTGTGAAGTTATGTGATTATTCTTATGTTGAGCTCATTATGTGCTATGTTGATTCCTAAGGTTGTTAGGTGTCATCCTAGGTCATGAGTGAGTGTTGGAACCCCATGTCATCTCCTAGCATGGGGATGGTTCCTATTTGGTTCCACATGGTCGGGTGGTTTGATGCCTTCTCCCATTGGGATATTCTTCATTGTAGTTGTGTGTGTGGATGTGGACTCTATTGCTCTTCATTATGTGAGAAGACTTGTAGCTGATTCTATGTATTGTTTTACTATTGTATTCATGATGGTGTAGAATTAAGGAAAGGATCATGTTCCTTGAAAAAGAATCTATGTAATGTGACATTGTAAGACTAGAAATTGTATGTAATAAATATGATATTCTTGAAGGTGACACGAGTTGTCCTATTGTATGAATAAATAAGTCTATGTATGATTCTTATATGGAATATGTACCTTGATTAGATATCATGGATGTATGTTAATGTTATTTTACATGAAAGTAATCCTAATGTTATGCTTAATATTCCTAGATCTAAGGTAGTCTTAATGGAAGCAATGATTGTTTAAGAAATTAGTAACATAATGTTAAGAAGGATATGCATTAGCTTTATTATGATGGAATGAGTGCATTATATGGATTTATGAACTTTTTGTATTGGTTCTTAAAATGAACCTAGACTATAGGATGCTACTCTTAAGTAGTGACATTGAGATACCCTAGGGGAAAGATGATATGATATGTTATTCCGCTTGCATAAATTGTGTTATGATGTGTTATGTAATGTGGTAATTAAGAATAAGATGCAACTTTTAATGATGCATTTAGTAGATGATGTATATGATATGCATTAGATGGGTGTTATAGACATATGTGTTGTTTAGTAGATGTTCTTTAAAAAAAAATTATCTCTATTTGTAGTTAGATTAAGTGTATTTCTCTAGGGTATTTTGGCGGGCATTACAAGGTTTATGTCTAATCCTAGTAAAGAGCATTGAAATTTTGTTAAAAGGGTGTTCATATATTTGTGAGGTACTTTTAATTACTATTTTTTTAAGATACTAATAATGTGGTCAATTCATTGGACATACAAGGATTTTTTTATGCAGATTGGGTAGGTGACTTGGATAGTTGAAATTCCACTAGTGACTATGTATTTACTTTTTTTAAAGGAGTATTTAGTTAGATGAGTAAAAGGAAAATTATTGTTTCCTTTTCCACTAATAAAGTAGAGTATATGGATTCTACACATGCCTCTAAGGATGTGGTAGACTTCGTATTGGCATTAGTTTTTATTGCAAGATTATGAGGATCAGATGTGACAATCAAGGTGTTATCTGTTTGTCCAAGAATCTCATGGAGTATATGGATTATACACATGCATATAAGGAGGTGGTATATTATAGATACTTAGTATTGGCATTAGCTTTGATTGCAAGACTATGAGGTTTAGATGTGATAGTCATAGTGTTATCTTTTTTCCCAAGAATCCCATGTATCATGCTCATACTAAGCATGTTGATGTTTAATATCACTTCATGTTATAAGTATTTGAGTATGGTAATTTATTGATATATAAATATGACACTTTGGATAATGTTGTATATTCTCTTATGAAGCTAGTAACCACAAAAAAATTCTCTTGGTACAAGATGACCATGTGCATTGATAATTATACTTGATTATATTTTATGTATCTCTTGGATGTAATTGCAATGTATAATGTCAAGTGGGTTAAAGTTAGGATAAGGTGACATTAACCTTGCACTCCTATGCCATTCATATTTCTCAATTCTCCTTAGAAAGTGTTCCCTAGGATGTGAGAAAATAATATTAAATATTTGTACTTTGTGGCTAATTGTAATTACATTTTCCAGAGGTGGACATGAAAAGATGATAAGGATAAATTAAAATGTACAAATTACTCCCCTTTCAACATCCATATTGAAATATGAAGGATCATGCATTTGGCACCTAAGTTTGGAGGAGAAAAGATGTTTGTTGGGATAGCTGAAGAGTCATCAAGGAGTTACAGAGCATCCAAAAAGTCAAAGGTTTGAGTGGATATTGATTAGGTGTTGTAGCATCATAAGTTTTACACCTTTAATTAGGGTGTTAAATTTACCACTCTCCTAGCACACATTTTAGTATTCCCCACTCCTTTGTGCATTATAGGACCTTTATTAATTTAAATTATTATTTACTTCAATATTATGAGTTTATTCCACTTTAATACATCATCACACTCTTATTTGGGCCCTTAATTCTAGGTGTTCCCTTTATTTTTTATTATCTTGATTTGTCATAGACCCTATTTCAAATCTCAAGACATTTTTTCTCCATCTAAAATCCATATATTGTCATACAAATTTACTTTGGGCATTAGAACCCTATTATCTCGCATTCCTAAAAAGTTGGGTTGAAAGTACTAGGACCATGGCAAAAATTGTCACACGGTCTCTCACTTTATATCCCAAATTTTGAGAGGGTAATAAGACAATCATAACCTATTCAAATCTAGCTCTCTGCAAAAATATGATAATTCTAAATCATCCTAAAGGTGATTTTATTATTAAATCCCTATATAAGCATCCCTCTCAATTCATTTCATCTTCTAGAAATATCTCATTCTTATCTCCTCATTATGCTATCATTTCAATTCTAGAGAAACACTTCAAGAGCATATTTGATTCAAGGAGAAACAAACTACATCAAGTCATCTTCATTTATGTTTCAATTATGATTTCATTATGGATTTTATGTGATTTATCATGTTATTGCATCAACACGTGAAGGACTTATCCTAAGGACATTGCATCATCAATTGAAGGTATAATCAATCCAAGCCAAGCATTTTAATTTAGATTTAGGTTTCCCTCAAAAGTCAAGATTTTTAAATTCAATTTCAATTCAACTATAGGGTTAATTTAAAACTTGGGGTTTGATCTAGGAAAACTTCTATCAACAACACCATTTTTTTCCTTGCGTGTGCAGTTATAGATTTCCAATGAAGACAAGAAGTTAGGAAGGCAATTACTAGATCAAGATAGAGAATTACCTAGAACTAAGACTAGAAAACCCTAGACTAGGGAACTTTGGATGTCATTGGCCAAGATCAAGGTGCTCTAGGCATCCTGGTCCTTAGAAGTCTGCACCAAATTTTAGGAAAGCGGATTACAAGCTCTTAGAAGGTCACAGCTGAGTTTGTATGCAAAAATCAAAAGACCAGTGCACTCTGAGTGCCCTGGACCAATAAATATAGCTCCAAACTTTACTCATAGGTACACCTGTGTATTTCTTGTTCAATTCTATACTTGTTGTGAAGTATATATTTATGCATCAATATGTTATAGTTCTTTAAGTTTTCATTTACATCATAACTAGATCCTAGTACAATATCATTTCAAATTCATACACTTTCTAAAGAAGCAAAGGAAAACAAGCCCTAAGGTACTATTTGACTCTTTGGGACAAGAGTTATTCAAATTCAATCACATATTTGTGGCTTCTTATTCCAATGTTTGTGTGAAATTGGATCTTTGTCCTAATCTTACCTTGCTCCATTTTCATACATTACATTTTGGTGAGCCTAACTCTTCTTACATTTGCATAACTTCTAATTTTGAGTTTTAGATCTTATTTTTACATGTCATTAGATGCACTCATTCATTACTTATGTCTTTCATTGTTTAAATTTCTTATTTTGAATGGATTAGCTTATGCACTTTCACATTTTAGCTAATCATGGCATTGCTTCATTAATGCATATGCATTGGTTTAATGTCAATTTTGAGATAAAACATCGACCTTCGGCCAAATTGTCTTTGCAATGTGTTTTCCCTGGTATTACTAAAATGAATAAGCTTGATGTATGTGATGTTTCTTTGGTCTCTCTTATGTCACCTTACACCTCTTCCAAGGTTTCTCTCCTTAATGAAGATATTTTAGTGCAAGAAGATATTCTTAACACTTCTCTCAATGATATCTCTCTTTGGGATGAATCATTAGGGAATGATATTGATTCTTCTCCTAATATGTATCTCCCCCCATGAGAGTTCCTTGGTGCAAGAGGATTCTATTATGGTACAAGAGGATGAAATGATTGATAATCCCCTTAATGAAGCTTTACCTTCTTCTCAGGAAGCAATAATGAGTGATTTTTGTCCCCCTCTTAAATATTGTCTTACTCGTAATAATACCTTAGAGCAAGAGGATGATATAATAAACACCTTCCTTAATGTCACCTTGCCTTACATACATGGTATCTCTCCTAGAGATTAAGCATTTATGGATGTTGTTAATCCTTCTCCCAAAGTTTGTCCTATTAATGAAGATGCCTTAGACCAAGAGGATGATTTTATTAACACTTTCCTTGATTCTCTCTCTCCTAAAGATAAATTTTTAGTGGATAAAGAACCTAATCAAGTCAATTCCATTCATGTTTATAGTTATGAGAATCATAAATTTGTTCAATATGCCACTCAACCTCAAAAACAACCTGTGATTAATGCTAACAAACAAAAGAGACCTAGATATTTTTTAAGAGTTACAAAATTCATATGTGAAAAAAGTGATACGGAAAGGTAACTAGCACAAAAATATGTTGTTGAAGTGCCACACACATATAACACTAGAAACAACAAGCAATATCCCAATTTTATTATCACTTCCATTCTTTTCCTCCCTCGTCTTAATAAAAATGTTGATAAGGGACTTAATCTTGTTGAGAAAATCCATGATATCTTAGCTAAGATTTCCCTTTGGGACTTGATTCAAACTTTACCTTCATACCATAAGTTGATCCAAGAAGCCTTACAAAAGGTAGATCTTCATCCTTTTTCTAAACCAAATGATATTACATTCTCATAAGATGAATTGCCTTCTATAGATGTTAAAATAGAGATGATTCCCTTATGATCACTCCTTGCATTTATGAGAAAATAATAAGAATTACCTTAATTTATAATGGGTCAACACTTAAGATTTATCATGTTGACTTATTAGATAAGATAAGTTGAAATTATTCTTCTATTCAACCTAATCCTCTTTGTGTTTGTGTCTTTGATAATGTTCCTAGAGAGTCACTTGGTATAGTCATATCACCTATCAACATAGGACCTATGACTTTTTCCATCGCTATTCATTTAATTCCCAATGATCTTTGTTATAAACTTCTTCTAGGAAGACCATGCATTCATGCTATGAAAGAAGTCCCTTTTACTCTTCATTGCACAGCCAAATTCATACATAATAATGAACTCCACACAATTAAGGTTGATCCTAATCCTGGTGATGTTGTTCATGATGAAGTGGGATACATATCTCCCTTTCACACTATGATTCCTTCTACAACACAGTCTCATATCTATGATGCTTCTTTAATAAATAATTGGGGTACACTTTCCTTTAATGGATATAAGATCCATAAATCTAGGTATGAAGCCTTGAAGGAGCCTTGTGTGTCATTTATCCACGCTTCTTCTATTCCACCCTCTTCTTCCAACATATGTCTTGACAATGATGGGGGCTCTTTAAACCTCAAAACTAAGAGTGAACCCTCTCCTCTAGACATTTCAACACCTATATCTAATTCTACACACAGATACAATGGACATAGTTTAGGATGTTGCGAGAAATTTTTGAAGTTCATAAGACATCACACTCTTCCAACAAATATTTAGGTTTCCAACCACTTCTTTTGTTGGCATCCCCTCCCCCATTATCTAGTGCATCCATGTCTTCTCATGTTTGATTACAACAAGATAATGTTTTTCCCAATCTTCTTCAAGCCAATTTGATTACCATTCTTTGACCCAAACAAAGGAGAAAACATATACGGGACCTTGATAGTCCTATTTTTTGTGTGTATCATCAAATCCTTGGCCATTCCACTAATGAATGTCAAACTTTGCATATTAAAATTCAACAATTCATTGATTCTGGTCAAGTAAAAGGTGACAATTTGTGGCATCTTTGTCATTGCCATTCTAAATAATATGTAAGTTCCTATTATGTTGTTCCTCACTATGTGACGTTGCTATTTTACATATTGGGGGCTCATTGTCATTCATGGTGGTACAATTTTAGGTGCAATCATACTCATTGTAAAACATAATTGCATATTTATTTTTGTCTCCACACTTGGGGGGCAAGAGTATTTTTTAATCATTTCTTCTAAGAATTCACTTTTCCTTTGTTGAGTTGCATCCTTTATGACTGGATGTCATTTCTTGCATAGAATTATCCTCCAGGTGAATACATGTGTGTCCCTTGGTTTGGACTTATTCTCTATTTGAAACAGTATGTCTTTTATGAACAATCTCTCCTTAATGAACATGTGAAATCCTTCACTAAGAATCCACTTGTTCTTAGCAATAGGGAAGGTGTGCATTCTTATTCTCCTCCCCCTTTTCAAATTTTCTCTCTTTATTAAAGATCTCCTCTATTTTTGGAGGTAGATATCTTTATGTAAATATCTCTCCCTCCTTTTTCAATCATACTTCAAAAGGATCCTTTTACATTTGTTGCAAGATATCTCTTATACAACTATCTTTTACTTGCTCATAGGAGTTATACCTCTTTAGCTTGGACTTATGTCCATTGTTTCTTAAAGGATATCTACTTGGTGAAAAAGGTTTGTATCCTTGTTTCTATCTTTTCCTTAAGACATCAACATAGGACTATGTTGACATCTTAAGGGGGGGCATATATGCAGCCTCCTTGTAGCATATGTTTAATTCAAGTTTGTGTATGTCCTTGCAAACAACGAGCTTTGTTTGGTTATCCTTATTACATGTCTTATATAGGTTGTTGCAAGCTCAAAACCATATCAAAATCTTAGATGAGATGCTTAACTCCTAAAACCAAACGATATTTTGGTAGGATGGGTTGACTAGCATAACACAACTTACTAGACCTTTCAACCTTTCCTTTTATACAATTCTTTGGAGTGAGTTTATTCACATAAAATATCTTTCTAGATAATTAAATTCCTCTTTCTCTCTTTTTAGGATGAGTGGATCTAGCATAACACAACTTTCTACTCAACTCTTCCTTCCTACACAAATCACACAACATAACACAACTTGTTGTCCCTTGAGAATCCATGCTTCCATGGATCACCTAGCATAACACAGCTTGCTAGGCTATTGTATCCATATTCCCTCTTGCTTTTCCTCTCATGGATCACCTAGCATAACATAGCTTGCTAGCCCATGGAATACATGCTTTCCTTTCTCACATGAACCCATAGCATAGCACACTTTGCTAGTGTTAGATCTTGGTATCATATCCTTTCAATTAGTGTACATCCTTGTTCTTTCTATAAGTCCACTTGTGCTCTTGCAATAACATGACAAGAATAATATTAGTGATTGAAACATTTTTACTATCGAGTTCTCTTCAACTATTTTACTTAGAAATTTTTTTTTAGTACTAGCGTTATTTGCTTTTATGTATACTTGAAGGTTACTTGCATTGATTGATAGGATCCTATGCTTGGGGGCTCGATCACCACTCAACTTTAGGGTCTCCTATCCTTAGCTTTTCTTGCTCTCAGATTCTCTATCTCTTCATTTCTACTTTACCGTGAATATGACTGTAAGATCATACTTTGCTAAAATGGGGGCTAAATCTAGTGTCCTAAATTGTACACCTTTAATTAGGGTGTCTAATTACACACTCTCCTAGCACCCATTTTAGTATTTCTCATTCCTCTATGCATTATAGGAACTTTATTGATTTAAATTACTATTTAATTTAATATTATAAGTTATTCCATTTTAATACATCATCACACTCTTATATGGGCCCTTAATTCTAGGTGTGCCCTTTATCTTTTATTATCTCGATTTATCATAAATCCTACCCTATATCAAATCTCAAGACATGTGTCCCCCATATAAACATCATATATTGTCATACAAACTTAATTCCAACATTAGAGCCCTATTATCTTGCATTCCTAAAAAGTTGGGCTAAAAGTACCAAGACCAGGGAAAAATTTGCCACACAGTCTTGCACTTTTTGTCCTAAATTTTAAAAGAATAATAAGATGGTCATATCTTATTCAAATCTAGCTCCATGTGAAAATATGATGATTCTAAGTCGGTCTGAAGGTGATTTTATTGTGAAATTCCTATATAAGGCATCCATCTTTATTCATTTCATCATCTAGCAATATCTCATTCTTATCTCCCCATATTGTTATCATTCTAATTCAAAAGCAGATATGATTCAAGGACTAGCAAACTACATTAATAAATCTTCATTTATGTTTCAGTTATGATTTCATCATGGATTTTATATAATTTATCATGTTATTGCATCAACACATGAAGGACTTATCCTAAGGATATTGCTTCAACAATTGAAGGTATAATCAATCTAAGTCAAGCATTTCAATTCAGATTTTGCCTTTCCCTCAAAAGGCAATCTTTTCTAATTCAATTTTAGTTCAATTATATGGTTAATCTCAAACCCGAGGTTTGACCTAGGCAAACCCCTATCAACAACAATATTTTTCTCCTCTTGTGTGCAGTTATAGATTTCTAACGAAGAAAGCAAGTTAGGAGGGAAATCAATAGACCGAGATGAAGCATTACCCAAAACTAGGACTGAAAAACCCTAGACCAAGGTGCTTTGGGCGCCATGATCCATAACCAAGGCACTCTGAGGTGTCTTGGTCCTTAGAATTCTACACCAGATTTCAAGAGAGTGGAGTATAGGGTCTCAAAAGGTCATAGTTGAGTTTGCGTACAAAAGTCAAAAGACTAGTGTGCTTTGGGCACCTTGGTCCAATGAATCGAGCTCTAGATTTCAGTCACAGGTTCACCTTTGTATTTCTTATTCAATTATTTATCTATTGTGATGTATATGTTTGTGTATCAATCTATTATAGTCCTTCAATTTTTCATTTACATCATACCTAGATCCTAGTACAATATCATTTCAAATCCATATACTATCTAAAGCAGCAAAGGAATAGAAACCCTAAGGTACTCTTTGACTCTTTGGGACAAGAGTTAGTCAAATTTAATCACATATTTATGGCTTCATATTTTAATGTTTGTGTGAAAGTGGATCCTGGTCCCAATCCTACCTTGCTCCATTTTCATACATTACATGAGCATTGTGTCTATTGGCTATTCATTTTCCTAGTCATGGGTTTTTGCAAGTGGTTTCTTGCCTCTTGTTTTGGGAAACAATAGTGGTTTTCCCTCTCACAATTTTCTATAAATTGGAATCATGGCATAGCTATCTGATCATCAATTTCTTGAAGGTTTCCATATAATTTCTAGTGTAATTGGAGAAGTGTAGTAAAGTGTATCGTTATAGCATTCTCTCTTTTGAAGAGTAATAATATACTTTCCCTCTTTCTTTGGTGGAGTTTTTTTCTTGAAAAGGTTTCTCCACGTAAATCTGGTGTCTTATTTGGTATGTTGATTTTATATTATTGTTATATGTTGCAATCACTTTCATATTTCAGATTTGGTTATCTTATTTCAGATTTGTAATTACATAAAGAATTTGTTATTACAAGCTTTATTCATCTTGATTCTCAACAAAATGGTCATATTAAAGGCATTTCAATGGTCGTTCGTGAATCGTCCCACTTACATCCTCAAACAATATAGCTTCTTCCCTAAGAATAACCATTTTTACTAAGTATTTAGCTTGATAAATCTCTCCAAGCTTTTTCCATAGATAGACTGTAGTCTTCTCTTCATGGACATTCAACAACACAAAGTCTACTAATAAAAGTTTGATCACACCCTTGGATTTTTTATCCATTAGCTCCTAGTTTTCATGAGTCATGTTGGTGGGTTTTACGTCAAATATTGCAACCCATAGACATCTATCCAAAAGCATATATTCTATTTTGAGTTTCCACAACTCAAAGTTATTGCTATTAAACTTTTCTATATCAATATTTCTAGATATAATTATCATCGTTTACTTGCAATAATGCCACAAAAAAATACTTGTACAAATGCTCTCCCTGAAACAGCGATCAATACAAAAACCCTTCAATCCAACAATAAAATCAAGGATGACCATGCTCTAATACTAATTGAAAACCTAAGGAGTGAACGAAAAAAGTGTCCTATGCCAATCTATTAAAGGAGATAGTGCAAAATTTTCTAAAACCCTTAAAGTGTTACAAACTCAGATGTGCATTCAATATAACAGAAATAAATATTCAGCACATAATTATACATAACACAAAATATATATGGGGAAAATATTTTTGTGAGAAAATCTCCATACTCCAAAATATAGCCCAATGTACTATTAGTAAATAAAAATTTATTATACAATCCTAGAGCTATACTCTTGCAAGATTCTTCACATTTGTATAGGATTTTGGAGTAACACCAATAGCATAACTATACTTGTAAAATACAAGATCATACAACAAAATACAAATGTGTAATATGTATGAGTTTACAATGCATAAATTAGATGCTTCAAAAATGATATGTCAAAGATTACCACATTCCATCATCCCCTTCACTACAATACTAAAGATAAAAATGCCAAGTTCTTACCTCAACTTGCACATGCAAAACTACAACCAATTAATATACAAAGTTCTAACCTCAATTATGAGCAATACATGTAAGGCATCCAATTAATATGCAAAGCATATGTTGCATGCAAACTCAAATATTGCATAGAATATGTGACCATGCACAACTCCAAATGTCTATGCAATTTCAAAATTGTTGACTCCTCTGAAATAGAATCTACCATTAGTAATTGACAATTTCACATGAATTAACTAACAAAAAAGACTTCAATCAACTCATACAAAGTGAGATGCCTTGCCCCTAACAAATAGTAACCATGCCACCCATCCCACTTGACATCAAAGTAGATAACTCAAAGTGTCATTGATGCAAATGACATCATCAAATGCACATATAACTTAATTACATAAGCTAAATATGAACAAAATAATTAAATACTCAACTAGATATGAAAAAAAAGGTTGGGACACCTTATTCCTAAGAAAGTGTCAAGTATGCAATTTAAGCTTCTCTACAACACTATAATAAAAGTTAAAATAACAAGTAAACTCTAAGTACTTATAAAATTACTTTTCTAAGGTATCATTATTTATGATGAATCTAGGAACAATAATGTTGAGAATTATATATCCATGCCAATTCCTTTTTATTTTTGTTCTCATTTTGAGAGAATGGTATACTGCAATTATGTAATGATAAATAGTACAATCTTGTAAGAAGTTAGGCTTATTCTCTTATCTTTCACCATTCCCATTTGCGCTCATTCCTATCTAACTACACCCTATTCATTTCTTCTATCCTTTCCCATGGAGTCCATATTTATTTGTGATTAGACATTCATTCCCTACACAAATATAGGTTCAAGATTGATTCTATGTCCACATATATAAGCCTTGAAATTTTACAATTCGATTTTAAATTTGGCCAACTCTTGCCCATTTCACTACCTACTATGAGCCAAATAAACACATTTTTGCACAACTTATTCTTATTCTCTTGTACCAAAAGGCATCCAATCACACTCATTTTAGGAAGTAATTCAAAAGTATTAACCTTTATATTAAAGAAGAAGAGCATGCTAGGAACCCCTTCAAATAGAGCAACTAAAAATTATTAGAAAATATCACATTTGTATGTTTGAAGTTTATTATTCTCGATCACTTCCACAATTTTAAGATTGGTCCTATGAGGAGAGTCGACCTAGGAGAATATGGCCCTAGTGATCTAGCAATCTCCCCTAAGTGTTTGTAAATACCAACAAACTTTGACGCAAAAATGAGGCAAATTAAGTATATAAAAATAATAAGAGCACACATTTAGTAAGATCAAATCCATACCTTCTAAGAAAAATCTACGCCTAGAGAAATGATACTAGACCATGAATTCAATCAAGATAAATTTACAGATTTACACAAAGTTTGAGACAAAATAAACTAAAATTTCCTTTTCTTAATGCTAAATAAGTGAATTTCAACATCTACATCAAAATTATCTCTGCTCTTTATACAAAGAACTAAATACTCTAATTTATTTTATGCCTAATTTGCTAACTTTATATTAATTGTTCAATTGCCATTCATACAATTGATATTGAATTAATCTAATTTCATTTATACTTAGATAAAATCATCTTGAACTTGCTAGAAAACTTTGTTTTTTTAACAAGATTATACCTAATTCCCTTCTAATTTATAATAATCTCACCTTTACTTTTTTTTTTAATTTAAAGAAATCAACGTTCACATGCAGCTAGCAATTGCATGAAAATAATAGAAATAGTGTACTTCACTGTACTTCCCATTCAAATTTCATATAATAGTCAAGAGAATGCGTACTATCAACCCAATCTTAAGTTTTTCATAAATTGTAGTACAAAATTTTTTCTGTAGTACAATACTTTCTTCTAAATAAATAAGCAATTTCCATATTCCACACATTATCTTGGCCCCGATTCACAGCATCGGCTCGACAGGAGCTACCTTGGAACACATACACAATGAATATATATCTACCCAGGTGTATGTATATATCACATTCAGAAATATACGTTTATTCATTGTGAGCGTGTTCCCAGGTCGCCCCAGTCGACAAATCTGCTGTTTTTCTTTTACTTCTGATTTAATCTTATGTTTTCAGGCATTATTTTTTTCTGTTGCTGCTTCTCATGGTGATTCAATTTTCTGCTTTCAGGCGTGGAAAGGTTATGAAGATTTCGTTTATTTTCTAGTCAGTTTGATAATGATTTAAAGAGAGACATTTTGAATGAGTTTTTCGAAAAGGTAAAGATTCACAAAACGGCGAGTTTTTTACTGAAGATTCATAATAGAAGAACAAATATGAAATAGGTTTCAAAAATAGATTAATTTGATATCTTTTGATCTCTTAGACTGCTAGATCTGGTAAACGTCATTAAAGTTCCTTCATTCATTCATTCTTTGATATTATATTTGGGTTTGTTTTGTTAGGTGTGTTTGCAATGATATTTTATTTGTGATTTTTTAGTCTAGTGAAAGGGAAGTTGAATAAATTTATGTAATAGAAGTAATGTGTATATAATTTGAAATAATATGAAAATAAATAGAAAGGAAAGATTATATGTAGCATTTTTATTTGAAAAAAATTACTATCATCAAAAGTAATTGTTCTTCAATTTAATAATGAATTTGTTTATTAGGCACATGGAATCTAGATTTATACATTATATGAAATTATGAAAAACATAAAATAAGAATACCATTAAATCTCAATTTATATATTATATGAAATTATGGAAAAGATAAATAAGAATACAATCAAAGGTAGATGAAAATAGAAAAATCCAGAATAAAATGGATTTAGATTTTCAATTAATAAAGAGGTTGATCTAGTCCCATAGAAAGCATACAACACTTATTCAACATTATGAAGGGTTTATAGTCAAATGATAATGATAGTAAGGATAATGACATTGTTACTATTTTATACTAATTTATCACATATATGTAAACTTATGTGATAATTGTATTGATTGTTGTTATATTAATTTATTTGTATTTATTTTATTAATGGGAAGCCTATTACATTGGCATATGTATTAAAAATAATATTATTAATTATGGGTGATTGAAATGTCCTACATAAAATCCATCCATTTTTTTCAAAGATAAGATTAGAATGAATATAAAATGAAAATATAATGATATGATAATATAATTATAATAATGCAAACTTTATTTTAGTCAGTCTAAAAAAAATATAAAAAATAGAATAATATAATAATTTCATGTTTTTTTGGCTTTTGTAAAAAGTTTAATAGAAATAAAAAAATATAATAATAAGAATATCTTTAAAAATAATAATAACATATATCAATAGTTATAATATAATTATTACACTGAAGGTGTATTACACTCACATAATGAATGCACAAATGTGTGTTAATAAAAACTAGAACCATTAAATTTGATGTGTTTGTGACACTTAAATGCATGAAAAGTAAAAAAAAAAAGTATTTATTTTCTCCTCTACTCACTTTGAGTTTAACTATTAATTAATTTGTCTATTTCCATCATACTCACAGTTAGCTTCACAATTATGTCAATCTAATATTATAAAAATAATATAAAGATATGATAATATAATAATAATAATAATTAATCTTAATAGGTTTTTTTTGCTTTGGTGAAGAGTTTAATAGAAATATAAAAAATATTAAAAAATAGTAATGTCTTAATAATAATTTAATATTGATTATAGTATCATAATATAATAATAATTTAATATTAGTTACAATGTAAGTACAAAGAAAAAAAACTCAATTCTCTCATTGGGACAGCAAGATGAGAGCAAATTGGTATGGCCTAAAAATCCATCCCTTTATTGGGAAGGGGGGTGTGGAGACCATAAATCAAAGAAAGATTGTAGAGTGGTGCCCTTCAATAGCAGGTTGGTTTAAACTGAATTCTGATGGGGCCTACTGGAACATCACAAGCGGGTTGTATTATTCACTCTTCAGATGGCAAAGGCATAGCTAAACTAGCTAAACCTCTATTAAATGATACTAATAATGTGGCAGAAATCCAAGCAGCAATTGAGGTCTTTCAATTACTAGAGATATGGGCATAAAAAACATTCAAATAGAAGGAGATTCAACGATTATTATCAATGCCCTCAGAACGGGTTCTACCCCAAACTAGAGACTTATTTCATTTTTATGCAAAGGAGCAGACCTTATCAAAACCTTTGAAGCTTTCACTAGTAATCATATCTATAGAGGAGAAAATGTAAAGGCGGATCCTCTAGCTAAAAGAGGTGCAGATGGTTTTGAAGAGATATTTTCAAAAAATATAAGCTAAAAGAGAACAACGACTTGTTGGCATTTGCATGAAGATTGCATTAATGATATGTTATGTTGTCATTAATGTCAATTGAACTGGTAATGGTATTTATGATATTGTTGTTATTGCTGATATTGTTGTTATTGATATTGTCTTGTAACCGATAGGAAGAGCTTTGAGGAAGATGTTGTAAACCGATATGTAAGTTTGTGAGCGGTAACTGGTGTATAAGGTTAAACCCTTTCTATTTTATGTAACCGGTAAACCCTACCAGTTGTTTTTGTTAAACCCTATCCGATTAAGTTTGTTGAATGGTTAGGTTGGTTTATTATCTGTTGAGCGGTAATGATGGAGACACGTGTGATCATTCTAAGAAGATAACTTCAGATTGTTTTGGTGCATTTGTTTGATTGTCTAGGGAATGAGAAAAGTGGATTGCATCTAATGCAAAGCGTGTGATGAGTTACAAGTCCGACGAAGCGGGGTGCTCATGGAGCGGTTGGAATTTTTTTGAAGAGTGTATATAGATTGCTATGTAAATGCAACGGTCACACTTGAACGGATTTGTTTGTAATCTCTATGAGAGAATTAGGTTTTTGTTATGTTACCAACCTAATTGATTTGTATCTAAGTTCGATGAAGTTGTTTTGTTTGGTGTTAGCAAAGTGATGGCTAAAATCAGTTGAGTGTGTGGTTGCTTAATCGGGGAATGGATCTGCAGTTTGAGTAAAGACAGATTGAATCTTAAAAGGATTTGATCAAGCAAATGTAGTGCTATTCAGACAGATCAAGAAAAAGTTGTTGTCTTCTAACAATTACAACAGAATTGAAATTCCCTAACCGGGTAAGCTCTAACAAGCTTGGTTACTTCTTAAATCCTCTAACAAGGTAGTCAATTAGCTTAGATTCTCAAATTCTCTACCGAGGTTAAAACTAACAGGGTATTTTCTTTTTATCAAGGCATTTTTTAAATCCCTTAACCAGGTGATTCCTAACAGGATCGGTTCTTAACAGGACTTATTGTAAAAGCTTTAACAGGATTGGCTCCTATTGTTAGGGTTTCAAGCAGATCCGAAGCAAATATGAACTAACAATTATATGCAGATTTAAATACAAAAGATAAAGAAATAAAATAGGACACAGGTAACACAGAGATTTAATGTGGTTCACCCAAAATGGGTTACGTCCACCATACACAGTCGTCCAATCTTTCTTATTATCCAACAAAAATAGTACATCAACCTTACAATGTCTTAAGCATCCCAGCTGCTTATAACATGTGTTTTTAGGGCAAAAACAAAGTCGGCCTTTTTAGGGTTTTTATTACAATGTCGGTTTTCATCAAAAAAATACCAAAAAAAAAATTCTCAGGGGCTCTCGCCCCCGAACCCCAGTGAGGATACGTGCTGAGTGTACAGTACTTTGCTGATCAGTCGCCACATTTCAACAATCTCCCACTTGGAGACTGATACTACATAACACCACTGTACATGCAACATCCGCTGGATAAAACACTAGGACTCAACTGGTATAAATTCCATAATTATCAATCAAGAAGACCAACAGAAACTGATGAAGAAATCAGCTTCTCCTGTGGAACTGGCTTCACGAACATATCAACAGGATTCTCACCTGTGTGAATCTTCTCAAGCCATAACTGACCCTCCTCCAAAACAGTCCGGATGAAGTGGTACCTGAGCTGAATGTGCTTTGTCCTTGAATGAAAAGAAGCGTTCTTCACAAGATGAATGGCACTCTGACTATCAGTATACAATGGGCTATACTCTTGTGTATGACCCAATTCCTCCAGAAAATATTGCAACCAAATCATCTCCTGCTGGCTTCTGTAGCAGCAACATACTCAGCTTTCAGTGGTTGAAAGTGCAACAACCTTTTGCAGCCTAGAAATCCAACTGACTGCAGTTCTCCCTATAGTAAAAACATACCCTTTAGTACTCCTCCATGAATCAATATCACCCGCCAGATCAGAGTCAACAAATCCACTCAGAGCAGTATTAGATCCTTTGAAACATAATGCCTTCACAGTAGTTCCTTTCAAATACCGAAAAATCCATTTCACAACATTCCAATGTTCTATACCCGGATTACTCATAAACCTGCTCACAACTCCCACTGCATGTGTAATATTTGGCCTTGTGCATACCATTGCATACATCAGACTACCAACAGCTGATGAATACGGGATGTTAGACATTTTATTAACCTCTTCCTATGCCTTTGGGCACATCTCCTTAGTCAATTTGAAATGACTAGCCAAAGGTGTACTAACTGCTTTTGCATCTTGCCTGTTAAATCTTTTCAACACCTTCTTTATATACTCACTTTGGGACATATTCAAGGTTCTATTTTTCCTGTCCCATGTAATCCTCATACCAAGAATTTTCTTAGCTGCACCCAAATCCTTCATAGCAAATGACCTTGCTAATTTTTGTTTAAGATCATTTATATGTTGCATGTTAGACCCAGCAACAAGCATGTCATCAACATAAAGCAATAGGATAATATAACTGCCATTATCAAATCTCTTAAAATATACACAATGATCAGACTGACATCTATGATAACTGTGTTCAGCCATGAAACTATCAAATTTTAAATACCATTGTCGGGGTGCTTGCTTTAGGCCATACAGACTTTTCTTCAACCTGCACACCAAGTTCTCCTTACCTTTGACCTCATATGCCTGTGGTTGCAACATGTAAATTTCCTCCTCCAAATCTCCATGGAGAAAAGTTGTTTTGACATCTAATTGTTCAAGATGTAAATCATCTGAAGCCACAAGACTAAGTACAGTCCTAATTGAAGTCATTTTTACAACTGGAGAAAATATTTCATCATAATCTATACCCTTTTTCTGTGCAAAACCTTTTACCACAAGTCTATCCTTATATCTTTTCTGACCTCCTTCCTCCTCCTTTAGCCGATAAACCCATTTGTTAGGCAAGGCTTTTTTTTCTGCACGTAAAGGGACTAAGTCCCAAGTCTTATTTTTCATCAAGGAGTCCATCTCCTCTTTCATGCCTAGCTCCCACTGTTGTTTGGCATCTACCTGCATTGCTTCTTCATATTCTTCTGGTTCACCAGAATCCATTAATAAAATAGAATACAAAGAAGGAGAAAATCTTTCAAGGGGTCTACTTGTCCTCGTAAAACGTCTAACACTTGTAGGAGTTTGTGGGACAATCTGTTGTTGCTGAGCATCAAGTACCTGTGGTATTTCATTTTCAGGAATCTCATCCAACACCACATATTCTTGTTTGTCATGTTCATGGTTCTTTTCCTGCATTTGTTCTTTATACATAACCTTCTCATTGAATATAACATCTCTACTTCTAATTATTTTATTATTTTCAAAATCTCATAACCGATAGCCATATTCATCTATCCCATATCCAATGAAGGTACATTTCTAAGATTTAGCATCAAGCTTGGTTCTATTTTCTTTATCAACATGGACAAAAGCTTCACAACCAAAAGTTTTTAGAAAAGAATAATTTACCTTTTTTACCAGTCCATGCCTCCTCTGGAATACCACCATCCAAAGGGGTTGAAGGTCCTCTATTTATCAAATAGACAGCATCTGCCCAAAAATATCAGGGCAATCCAGCATGCAATCTCATGCTCCTCACACGTTCCATGATAGTCCTATTCATTCTCTCTGACACACCATTTTCCTGTGGAGATCCTGGAACTGTCTTCTGCTTTCGAATCCCATTTAAGGAGCAATAATTTTCAAATGCTTTGCTGCAATACTCACCTCCATTATCTGGTCTGAGACACTTCAACTTTTTTCCTGTCTCATTCTCAACCAAAGCTTTCCATTTCTTAAAAGTTTCAAAAACATCTGATTTTTGTTTTAGGAAATATACCCATGTTTTTCTGGTTGAGTCATCAATAAAAATAACATAATAACAAGAGCCACCAAGAGATGATACCTGAGCCGGTCCCCATACATCTGAATGTACAAGCTCTAACTTCTCACTCTTCTTCTCTTTCCCAACCTTGAGAAATCTGACTCTTTTTTGTTTACCATAAACACAGTTTTCACAGAACTTTAAATCAACCTTCTTTAGTCCTGGCAATAGATTTTTGGAGTGAACGGTTTTCATCCCTTTCTCACTCATGTGCCCAAGCCTATGGTGCCACATTATCGAATCTGTTCTTACAACATTTATTGTTGTTGTCCTTGCAGTAACTTTATCTGTAGCAACTAGGGTAGAGTAAGTGTTACCTGTACACAGATATAATGTGCCTACCTTCGCACCTTTAGCAACCTTCCACATACTGTCTGAAAGGGTAAAACCTTCACTACCTAGTTGCCCTGTAGAAATTAAATTTCTTCTTAAATTAGGAACATGTCTTACCTCCTACAGAAACCAGTCATTTCCATTCCGCAACTTGATCTTTATCTTTCCTTTTCCAACAATTTGACAGGGCTCATCATCACCCAAATATACCTGTCCAAAATCACCTTGAACATAATCTAGAAAATATTTTCTATGGGGTGTAGCATGAAATGAAGCCCCAGAATCTATTACCCAGGAATCATTAACATTATCCAAACATAAGATTAAAGCATCTTGTAAAGTATTACTTGCAATATTAGCTTCCTTACTATCATTTTCATTTTTGTCTCCTTCTTTGTTTTTCTGAGACCAACAGTCTTTCTTTAGATGACCAGGCTTTCCGCAGTACCAGCAATCTTTCTTTCCTCTAGATTGAGAGCGTCATTTCTTTGACTTCCCTCGTGGCTTCTCATTCCCAGGGCCTTTTCCTCTTTCCTTTGATCTTCCTCTGTTCTCCACATTCAAAACACTACCCGATGATGTTGGAGTCTCACCTGTGCTTTTCCTTCGCATTTCCTCGCTTAGGATAACACCAACAATATCATCAAATACCAAAGTATTTTTACCAGAGACAGAGTTACTTACAGCCATAACCAAGCTATTCCAGCTTTCTGGCAAAGAACACAAAATCAAGAGAGCCCTAACCTCTTCTGCAAAAGTAATTTTTACCGAAGACAATTGACTGGTAATTGTATTAAATTCATTTAAGTGCTCCGCTACAGATCCTCCCTCACTCATTTTCAAATTAAATAGACGCTTCATAATAAATACCTTATTCGTAGCCGAGGGTTTCTCATACAACTTAGCCAATGTCGCCATCAAATCTACAGTCATTTTTGCTTCTGTTATATTGAATGCTACAGATGGTGCAAAGCACAATCAAATGGATCCCAGTGCCTTTCTATCTAAAATGTCTCACTCTTCATCTAACATTGTGGTCGGTTTCTTTGCCTTTAATTCCAATTGCCGCCACAAATCCTTTTGATACAGGTAATCCTCCATCTGCATTTTCCATAATTGATAATTCTGGTCGTTAAACTTTTCGACCTTGAATTTGGAATCCTCCATTGCTCCCACTCAAATCTAAAAGTCCTGCCAATTTACAAAAAAACTCGCTTTGATACCAATTGTTAGGGTTTCAAGCAGATCCGAAGCAAATATGAACTAACAATTATATGCAGAGTTAAATACAAAAGATAAAGAAATAAAACAGGACACAAATAACATAGAGATTTAACGTGGTTCACCCAAAATGGGTTACGTCCACCATACACAGTCATCCAATCTTTCTTATTATCCAGCAAAAATAGTACATCAACCTTACAATGCCTTAAGCATCTCAGCCGCTTATAACATGCGTTTTTAGGGCAAAAACAAAGTCATCCTTTTTAGGGTTTTTATTACAATGTTGGTTTTCATCAAAAAAATACCCAAAAAAAAAATTTCTCGGGGGCTCCCACCCCCGAACCCCCACTTTTCTCGAGGGCTACCGCCCCCAAACCTCAATGAGGATACGTGTTGAGTGTACAGTACATTGCTGATCAGTCGCCACATTTCAACACCTAATAGAGTGAACTTCAAAAGAGTTCAGATAGTTATCTTGTGAGTCTCATCTCACCATGTTTTTTACCTATTTGGGTTTTCCACGTCTAAACATTTTTGTCATGTGGTGAATGTTTTTGTGGTTATGATCATATTTATTGATTTGATTAACTTTTGATAAGGCATGATAACTAGAAGCATTAAGAGATGGAGTGTGTTGATATATGATTAAGCATTTGGAAGTTTACAAGTTCAATGTTGTTTACTGTTAAGTTGTTATATCAGTTAATCGGTTGATGTTGAGTATTCTTATGAGTATTGATCTTGACAATGATATTATATTGATAAGTTTACTTTGTGAGTTTGAGTTTCAGTATGGGAAGTTTGTATCAGTTTTTCAGTTTACTGATTCACCCCCCCCCTCTCAATAATCTACCGAATACTTATTCTTTCATCATACCATCAATTGGTATCAAAGCGTCTCAAGTCCTCTTAAATCTAAAAGCCTAACAGCTTGAGGAAAAGACCTTGTAGATCGTGATGAAGAAGGAAGGTCCGAAGTTCAACAAAGATAACTATAGGATATGGAATGGAAGAATGAAGATTTACATTTAGGAAGTCAATATTGGGATCATGCAGAAACTTAGTATGTTACACCTACTGGAACTCTGACTGATGATCAGAAAAAAGAACAACAAGAAAATCATCAAGCTTTGGAGGCTATTACCAGTTCCCTATCTGATGTTGAATATGTAGATGTTCATGGTCTTGAAACTGCATATGAAGTATGGAAAAAACTTGAAGAGATTTATAGATGTGATGAACATGTTAAGATTGCTAAAGAGGAGAGCCTAAGAGGAAAGTTTGATGATATGAGAATGTCTGAAGGTGAGAATATCTAGTAGTATGGTCAAAGGATAAAAGAGATAGTCAGTGCAATAAAAAGTGTAGGAGGGAAAGTGGAAGATGCCACGGTGATCAGTAAGGTACTGAGAACCCTTCTACCGGTCTATACTATTCGAGTTGCAGATATTCAGGAGATAAAGTCCATTGAAAAAACTAAGGTAACTCTTGACTCTATCATTGGCAAACTTACTACTTTTGAATTAAACGGTTATGATGGTAGTGTATAGAAATCAAAATCTACATTCAGAGCTCCTGTCTCTAACACATATGTGAGAAAAAGTAGAGATGCTTATCATGGCTATGAATCTAGATCCGGTAGAGATGTTGATGATGAAGACAGCTTAGTGGAGCTTGAAGCATTGTTGGCAAAATGACTACCTAGAGGCAATGGTAAATATAAAGGTAAACTACCTTTAAAATGTTTTGCATGCAACAAGATTGGTCATATAGCAGCTAATTGTCCTAATGGTGAAAATGAACACAAGACAGACAAATTCAAGAAGTATAAAGGTAAAGGCAAGAGAGATTGTCTTATTGTTATTGACAGTGGTATCACTGATGAAGAATTTGATGATGATGCTAGTGAAGACTTTGTATTTGTAGCTATTAAGGAAGAGATATCATATCAAAAGGCACTAGTGTCCAGGATGGATAACTCTGATGATTGGATCATTGATAGTGGTTGTTCACATCATATGACCCGTAATCGGAGAAAATTTATTTCCTTGAAGGAATTTGATGGCAGTGTTGTCAGATTTGGCAATGACTCACTCTGTATGATTAAAGGTAAGGGAGTTATTTCTCTTAATGGGAAGAGAAGTGTTGATGATGTCTATTGGGTTGAAGGTCTAGAGCACAATCTTCTGAGTGTAGCACAGCTTAATGACTGAGGATACCCACTGGATTTTAGAAATGGTATGTGAAAAATCTTTGACAACAAGTTGAATTCATTGCAACCGGGAAACAAACCACAGGTAAACTGTTTAATCTTAATCCTAAAGTTAGCAATTGTTTAATTGCAAAGATAGATGATAGCTGGCTTTGGAATAGGAGATTTTGTCATAAAAACTTTGATAACATTGTTAAAGTGAGCAAGTCCAAGACAGTAAGAGGTATGCCTCATCTAGACAAACTGGTTAATGCTCTTTGCAAAGAATGTCAATTAGGAAAGATGAATTCTTCAACTTTCAAGAGCAAGTCCTTCTCAGCAGAGAACTTGTTAAATTTGGTTCATACAGGTCTATGTGGACCAATAAGTACCAAAAGCATTCAAGCTGACAAATATTTCATGATCTTCACTGATGATTGTTCAAGGATGATGTGGGTCACATTCTTGAAGGATAAAAATGAAGCTTTTGGTAAGTTCAAGGCATTAGGGCCTTAGGTGAGAAAGAAAGTGGCAAAAAGATAAAATGTCTAAGAACAAATAAAGGTGGTGAATTTACTTCTGAGAAATTCAGTAAGTATTGTGATGAGAATGGTATCAAATGACAACTTTCTTCACCAAGGACAACATAGTAGAATGGTATCGTGGAGAGGAACAACCAGTCAGTGATTGAAGCTGCTAGGACAATGTTGATACAAGGAGGTGTAGCGAAAACATTTTGGAAAGAAGCTGTAAGTACAGTTGTCTACACAATTAACCGAGTTCTGGTGAAAAGAGGTAAGGAAAAGACCCCTTATGAATATTGGTATGGAAGATCCCCTGATGTTAGCTATTTTAAGATATTTGGTAGCAAATGTTTTATTAAAAGAGGTGATTACATTAGCAAGTTTGAAGCTAAGAATGATGAAGGCATATTTCTCTGCTATTCCACCAAGAGTAAGGCCTATAGATGCTTCAACAACCATACACAGAGAATTGTTGAGAGTGTTGATGTTAGAGTAGATGAATGTCCTGAAGTCTCAGAAGGAACTAGTTCAGAGAAAAAGGATGAAGATCCTTGCATTTTGCTTTTGGAACCTGAAACTGTTAAATCAGAAACCGATAAAGCAAATTCCGATGCACCTGTTCATTTAGAACAAATAAATTCAGAAGAAGGTGATAATGAAGAAGCTGAACCTGAAGAGAATGATCATGTTATTCATAGATATGTAAGACTGAATCACAGTCCTGAATATATTATTGGGGATAAGGATGCTAGAGTAGTAACTAGAAGAAGAATAAGAGAGAACTCCTTCATGATCTCCACCATTAAACCTAGAAGTGCTAAGGAGGCATTTGGTGATGATTATTGGGTTAAAGCTATGGAGGAGGAATTGGATCAAATTGAGAAGAACAACACTTGGACCTTGGTACCCTGACCAGTAAATAAGAATGTTATAGGTACTAAATGGGTATTCAGAAACAAGTTCAATGAAGATGGTGTTGTAGTCCGCAACAAGGCAAGATTAGTCTGCAAGGGTTATGCTCAAGAAGAAGGAGAAGATTATGGCGAAACTTTTGCACCAGTAGCAAGACTAGGAGGTGTCAAAACATTACTTGCATTTGTAGACCATAAGAAGTTCAAGGTATACCAAATGGATGTTAAGTCTGCATTTTTTAATGGGATATTGGTAAAAGAGGTATAAATACAGCAGCCAGATGGTTATGCTTTGACAGATGAGAAAGACATGGTATACAGATTGCATAAAGCTTTGTATGGCTTAAAGCAGACACCCAGACCATGGTATGAATGGCTTCCTACACATCTGATGAAGACAAGCTTTGCAAGAACTAGTGATGATAGTAAAACTGGAGATGAAATACTGGTTAGTGAAGTATTTTTTGACGATATTATTTTTGGAGGTAATGATGTCATGATCAATAGTTTTGCAGATGAAATGAAAAATGAGTTTGAAATGTCTTTAGTAGGCGAAATAAAAAATTTCATAGGCTTGCGGATACAGAAAATGAAGAATGGTATTTTCATTACACAATCTAAGTATGTGAAAGAGGTTTTGAAGAATTTTGGCATGAGTGACTGTAAACCAGTTGGAACACCAATGGTTACAGGTTGTAAGTTGTCCAAGGAAGATGAATCTACGTCTATTGATGGAAAGGAATACAGGTCAATGATTGGCAAATTACACTATGTTGTTCACAACAGACCGGATATAGCCCATGTGGTTGATATAGTTGCAAGATTCCAGAATAATCCAAAGGAAGCACACCTGATAGCAACCAAGAGGATTTTTAGGTATCTGAAAGGTACTATTGACTATGGATTATGGTATCCATATGGAGGAAACTTTGATTTGAAGGAATACACAGATGTTGATTGAGCAGGAAATGTTGATGACCGAAAAAGCACTACCGGTGGAGCATTTGTTCTAGGAGGAAGGCTTGTTTCATGGAGTAGTAAGAAGCAGAGTTGTACTTCACAATCTATTCCTGAAGTTGAGTATGTTGCAGCTTATATGAATTGCACACAGGCTATTTGGATGAGGCACATTTTGGAAGGTTTTAAGATGAAGATATAAGAACCTATATAGATTTTATGTGATAATACAAGTACCATAAATATTTATAAGAATCATGTTTTGTATGCACGAACCAAGCAAATTGAATTAAAGTATTACTTTTTGAGGGCAAAATCTCAAAGTAAAGATGCTATCTTAGAGCATGTTTCTACCAAGGAACAGCTTGCAAATATTTTTACCAAGCCTTTGCCTAAGACCACTTTTGAGTATCTTAGAAGTCAGTTTGGGGTTGTCCCTCTTCATGAAGTTAGCTGAGCATGATGTTGATTGCATCAGTCCTTGAATCACTTGCAAAATCTTAGAAGGATTGATGAAGAAGTGGATGTATTCGACAGGGGGCACATCAAGTTGTAGTATGTTGTTGATGCCCAGTAAAAATTTGCAACTACATGTTTTACTTTCAATTTGGCATTATTGTCAAAGGGGGAGAAGAATTATTTGATTGAGGAGAAGAATTATGTGATTGGCAAAGGGAAACCAACGACAAGTTGAAGATAGACAGAGCATGGTGAATATTTCATAATGTAAACCAGGATTCCTATTCACCATTCACAACAGAAATCAGAGTCGTATATATTTGTATAGCCATCAATGCCAAAGGGGGAGATTGTTGGCATTTTCATGAAGATTGCATTAATAATATGTTATATTCTTACTGATGTCAATTGAACCGGTAATGGTATTTTTGATATTGATGATATTGTTGATATTGTTGCTATTGATATTGTCTTGTAACTGATAGCAAGAGCTTTGAGGAAGATGTTGTAAACCAGTATGTAAGTTTGTGAGTTTAACCGGTAACCGGTGTATAAGGTTAAACCCTTTCTATGTTATGTAACCGATAAACCCTACCAATTGTTTTTGTTAAACCCTATCCGATTAAGTTTGTTGAATGGTTAAGTTGGTTTTATATATGTTGAGCGGTAATGATGGAGACATGTGTGATCATTGTAAGAAGATAAGTTCATATTGTTTTGGCACGTTTGTTTGATATTCTAGGGAATGAGCAAAGTGGATTGTATCTAATGCAAAGCATGTCATGAGTTACAAGTCCGATGAAGCGGTGATCATGGAGCGGTTGGAATTTTCTTGAAGAATGTGTATAGATTGCTATGTAAATCCAATGGTCACACTTGAACTGATTTGTTTGCAATCTCTATGAGAGAATTAGGTTTTTGTGATGTTATCGACCTAATTGATTTGTATTTAAGGTCGACGAAGTTATTTTATTTAATGTTGGCAAAGTGTTGGTTGAAATCAGTTGAGTGTGTGGTTGCCTAACTGGGGAATGGATCTGCAGTTTGAGTAAATGCAGATTGAAGCTTAAAAGGATCTGACCAAGAAAATGTAATTCTATTTAGACAGATCAAGAAAAACATGTTGTCTTCTAACAATTACAGCAGAATTGAAATCCCCTAATCGGGTAAACTCTAACAAGCTTGGTTACTTCTTGTATCCTCTAACAAGGTAGTCCATTAGCTTGGATTCTCAAATCCTCTACAGACGTTACTCCTAACAAGGTATATGTTTTTTATCAAGTCATTTTGTAAATCCCTTAACCGGGTAATTCCTAACAGGGTCAGTTCTTAACAGGACTTATTGTCAAAGCTTTAACTGGCTTGGCTCCTAACAGGGCGAACTTCAGAAGAGTTCAGATAGCTATCTTGTGACTCTCATCTCACCATGTTTTTTACCTATTTGGGTTTTCCACGTCTAAACATTTCTGTAATGTGGTGAATTTTTTTGTGGTTATGATCTTATTTGTTGATTTGATTAACTTCTGATGAGGCATGATAACTGGAAGCATTGAGAGATTGAGTGTGTTGATATATGATTAAGCATTTGGAAGTTTACAAGTTGAATGTTGTTTATTGTTAAGTTGTTATAACAGTTAACTGGTTGATGTTGAGTATTCTTATGAGTATTGATCTTGACAGTGATATTCTATTGATAAGTTTACTTTGTGAGTTTGAGTTTGAGTCTAGGAAGTTTGTATTAGTTTTTTAGTTTAATGATTCACCCCACCCTCTCAGTAATCTATCGGATACTTATTCTTTCATCATACCATCAATTGGTATCAGAGCATCTCAGATCCTCTTAAATCTAAAAGCCTAACAACTTGAGGAAAATATCTTGTAGATCATGGTGAAGAAGGAAGGTCCGAAGTTCAACAAAGATAACTATAGGATATGGAGCGACAGAATGAAGATGTACATTAAGAGTCTGGGAAGTCAGTATTGGGATCATGTAGAAACTTAGTATGTTACACCTACAGGAAATCTAACTAATGATCAGAAGAAAGAACAACAATAAAATCATCAAGTATTGGAGGCTATTATCAGCTCCCTATCTGATGTTGAATATGTAGATGTTCATGGTGTTGAAACTGCATATGAAGTATGGAAAAAACTTGGAGAGATTTATAGCGGTGATGAACATATTAAGATTGCTAAAGAGCAGAGCCTAAGAGGAAATTTTGATGACATAAGAATGTCTGAAGGTGATAATATCTAGCCGTATGGTCAAAGGATAAAAGAGACAGTTGGTGAAATAAAAAGTGTAGGAGGCAAAGTGGAAGATGCCACAGTGATCAGTAAGGTACTGAGAACCCTTCTACCAATCTATGCTATCCGAGTTGCAGCTATTCAAGAGCTGAAGTCCATTGACAAAACTAAGGTAACTCTTGACTCTATCATTGGCAAACTTACTACTTTTGAATTAAACAGTTATGATGGTAGTGTACAGAAATCAGAATCTACATTCAGTGCTTCTGTCTCTAACACATCTGTGAGAAAAAGTAGAGATACTTATCATTGTTATGAATCTAGATTGAGCAGAGATGTTGATGATGAAGACAGGTTAGTGGAGCTTGAAGCATTGTTGGCAAAACAACTACCTAGAGGCACTGGTAAATATAGAGGTAAACTACCTTTAAAATGTTTTGCATGCAACAAGATTGGTCATATAGAAGCTAATTGTCCTAATGGTGAAAATGAACACAAGAGACATAAATTCAAGAAGTATAAAGGTAAAGGCAAGAGAGATTGTCTTATTGTTATTGACAGTGGTATCACTGATGAAGAATCAGATGATGATGCTAGTGAAGATATTGGATTTGTAGTTATTAAGGAAGAGATATTAGATCATAAGGCATTGGTATCTAGGATAGATAACTCTGATGATTGGATCATTGATAGTGGTTGTTCACATCATATGACCGGTGATCGGAGTAAATTTATTTCCTTGAAGGAATTTGATGGCAATGTTGTCAGATTTGGCAATGACTCACCCCGTAAGGTTAATGGTAAGGGAGTTATTTCTCTTAATAGGAAGAGCAGTGCTGATGATGTCTATTGGGTTGAAGGTCTAAAGTACAATATTTTGAGTGTGGCACAACTTAATAACAGAGGATACCCAAAGGAGTTTAGAAATGGTATGTGCAAAATATTTGACAACAAAGGTGAATTGATTGCAACCGGGAACCAAACCATAGGTAGTCTATTTCATCTTAATCCTAAAGTTAGAAACTGTTTCATTGCAAAGATAGATGATAGTTGGCTTTGACATAGGAGATTTTGTCATATAAACTTTGATAACATTGTTAAAATGAGCAAGTCCAAGATAGTAAGAGGTCTACCTCAGCTAGACAAACCGATTGATGCTCTTTGCAAACAATGTTAGTTAGGAAAGATGACCTCTTCAATTTTCAAGAGCAAGTCCTTCTCAGTAGAGCACTTGTTAGATTTGGTTCATACAAATCTATGTGGACCAATAAGAACAAGAAGCATTCAAGCTGACAAATATTTCATGATCTTCACTGATGATTGTTCAAGGATGATGTGGGTCACATTATTGAAGGATAAAAAAGAAGCTTTTGGTAAGTTCAAGGCATTCAGGGCCTTAGCTAAGAAAGAGAGTGGCAAAAAGATAAAATGTCAAAGAATAGATTAAGGTGGTGAATTTACTTCTGAGGAATTCACTAAGTATTGTGATGAGAATGGTATCAAACGATAGCTTTCTTCACCAAGGACAACATAGTAGAATGGTATCGCAGAGAGGAACAACAGCTCAATGGTTGAAGTTGCTAGGACAATGTCGATACAAGGAGGTGTAGCGAAAACATTTTGGAAAGAAGTTGTGAGTACAGTTGTCTACAAAATTAACCGAGTTCTAGTAAAAAGAGGTAAGGAAAAGACCCCTTATGAATATTGGTATCGAAGATCACCTGATGTCAGCTATTTTAAGATATTTGGTAGCAAGTGTTTTATTAAAACAGGTGATTACATTAGCAAGTTTGAAGCTAAGAGTGATGAAGGCATATTTCTTGGCCATTCCACCAAGATTAAGGTCTATAGATGGTTCAACAACCGGACACAAAGAATTGTTGAGAGTGTTGATGTTCGAGTAGATGAATGTCCTGAAGTCTCAGAAGGAACCAGTTCAGAGAAAATGGATGAAGATCCTTGCATTTTGCTTTTGGAACCTTAAACTATTAAATCAGAAACCGGTAAAGCAAATTTTGATGCACCTGTTCAATCAGAACAAATAAATTCAGAAGAAGATGATAATGAAGAAGCTGAACTTGAAGAGAATGATCATGTTATTCCTATATATGTAAGACTGAATCACAGTCCTGAACAGATTATTGGGGATAAGGATGCTAGAGTACTAACTAGAAGAAGAATAAGAAAGAACTCTTGCATGATCTCCACCATTGAACCTAGAAGTGCTAAGGAGGCATTTGGTGATGATTATTGGGTTAAAGCTATGGAGGAGGAATTGGATCAAATTGAGAAGAACAACACTTGGACCCAGGTACCCGGACCGGTAAATAAGAATGTTATAGGTACTAAATGGGTATTCAGAAACAAGCTAAATGAAGATGGTGTTGTAGTCTGCAACAAGGCAAGATTAGTCTACAAGGGTTATTCTCAAGAAGAAGGAGATGATTATGGTGAAACTTTTGCACTAGTAGAAAGAATAGAAGGTGTCAGAACTTTACTTGCATTTGCAGCCCATAAGAAGTTCAAGGTATATCAGATGGATGTTAACTTTGCATTATTGAAAGGGATATTGGAAGAAGAGGTATACATAGAGCAACCAGATGGTTATGATTTGATAGATAAGAAAGACATCGCATGCAGATTGCATAAAGCTTTGTATGGCTTAAAGTGGGCACCCAGAGCATGGTATGATCAGCTTTATACACATCTGATGAAGATAGGCTTTGCACGAACCAGTGATGATAGTAATATTTATCTCAAGTTTGAAGGAGATGAAATGTTGTTTAGTGAAGTATTTGTTGATGATATTATTTTTGGAGGTAATGATGTCATGAGCAATAGTTTTACAGATTAAATGAAAAATGAGTTTGAAATGTCTTTAGTAGGAGAAATAAAAAAATTCATAGGCTTGAAGATACAGAAGATGAAGAATGATATTTTCATTACACAATCTAAGTATGTGAAAGAGGTTTTGAAGACTTTTGCCATGAGTGGTTGTAAACCAGTTGGAACGCAAACGGTTATAGGTTGTAAGTTATCCAAGGAAGATGAATCTAAGTTTGTTGATGAAAAGGAATACATGTCAATGATTGGAAAATTACACTATGTTGTTCATAGCAAACCGAACATAGCCCATGCGGTTGGTATAGTTGTAAGATTCTAGAACAATACAAAGGAAGCACACCTGATAGAAACCAAGAGAATTTTTAGGTATCTGAAAGGTACTATTGACTATGGATTATGGTATCCATTTGGAGGAAACTTTGTTTTGAAGGCATACACAAATTTTGATTGGGCGGGAAATGTTGATGACCGAAAAAGCACTATCGGTGCAGCATTCTTTCTTGGACGAAGGCTTGTTTCATGGAGTAGTAAGAAGCAAATTTGTGCTTCACAATCTACTGGTAAAGCTAAGTATGTTGTAGCTTATATGAATTGCACACAGGCTATTTGGATGAGCTACATTTTGGAAGGTTTTAAGATGAAGATCTCTGAACCTATAAAGATTTTATGTGATAATACAAGTGCCATAAATATTTCTAAGAATCTTGTTTTGCACGCACAAACCAAGCACATTGAATTAAAGTATCACTTTTGAGGAAAAAAGTTCAAAGTAAAGATTTTATCTTAGAGCATGTTTCTACCAAGGAACAACTTGTAGATATTTTTACCAAACCTCTACATAAGACCAGTTGTGAGTATCTTAGAAGTCAGTCGGGGGTTGTCCCTCTTCATGAAGTTAGTTGAGCATGATGTTGATTGCATCAGTCCCTGAATCACTTGCAAAATATTAGAAGGATTGATGAAGAAGTGGATGTCTTCCACAAGGGGAGCATCAAGTTATAGTATGTTGTTGATGCCCAATGAAAATTTGCAACTACATGTTTAACTTTCAATTTGACATTGTTGTCAAAGGGGGAGAAGAATTATGTGATTGAGGAGACAAATTATGTGATTGGCAAAGGGAAACCAGCGACAGGCTGAATACAGATAGAGCATGGTGAATATTTGGTGATGTAAACCAGGATTCCTATTCACCATTCACAACAGCAATCAGAGGCGTAGATATTTGTATTGCCATCAATGTCGAAGGGGGAGATTGTTGGCATTTGCATGAAGATTGCATTAATGATATGTTATGTTGTCATTGATGTCAATTGAACTAGTAATTGTATTTATGATATTGATGATATTGTTAATATTGTTGTTATTAATATTGTCTTGTAACTGGTAGGAAGAGCTTTGAGGAAGATGTTGTAAATTGGTTTGTAAGTTTGTGAGTTTAACTGGTAACCGGTGTATAAGTTTAAACCCTTTCTATGTTATGTAACTGGTAAACCCTACCTGTTATTTTTGTTAAACCCTAACCGATTAAGTTTGTTGAATGGTTATGTTGGTTTATTATCTGTTAAGCGGTAATGATGGAGACACGTGTGATCATTGTAAGAAGATAAGTTCATATTATTTTGGTGTGTTTGTTTGATTGTCTAGGGAATGAGCAAAGTGGATTGCATCTAATGCAAAGCCTGTCATGAGTTACAAGTCCAATGAAGCGGTGATCATGGAGCGGTTGGAATTTTCTTGAAGAATATGTATAGATTGATATGTAAATCCAACGGTCACACTTCAACTGATTTGTTTGTAATCTCTATGAGAGAATTAGGTTTTTGTTATTTTACCGACCTAATTGATTTGTATTTAACGTTGATGAAGTTGTTTTGTTTAGTGTTGGCAAAGTGTTGGTTAAAATCAGTTGAGTGTGTGGTTGCCTATCCAAGTAATGGATCTACAGTTTGAGTAAAGGCAGATTGAAGCTTCAAAAGATCTAATCAAGCAAATGTAGTGCTATTCAAACATATCAAGAAAAACCTGTTGTCTTCTAACAATTACAGCAGAATTGAAATCCCCTAACCAGGTAAGCTCTAACAAGCTTGGTTACTTCTTAAATCCTCTAACAAGGTAGTCCATTAGCTTGGATTCTCAAATCCTCTACCGAGGTTACTCCTAATAGGGTATATGCTTTTTATCAAGGCATTTTGTAAATCCCTGAACCGGGTGATTCCTAACAGGATCAGTTCTTAACAGGACTTATTGTAAAAACTTTAACAGGCTTGGCTCCTAACAGGGAAAACTTCAGAAGAGTTCAGATAGCTATCACTTGAGTCTCAACTCACCGTGGTTTTTACCTATTTGGGTTTTCCATGTATAAACATTTGTGTCATGTGGTGAATTCTTTTGTGGTTATGATCTTATTTGTTGATTTTATTAACTTCTAATAAGGCATGATAACTGGAAGCATTGAGAGATGGAGTGTGTTGATATATGATTAAGCATTTGGAAGTTTACAAGTTGAATGTTATTTACTGTTAAGTTATTATAATAGTTAACCGGTTGATGTTGAGTATTCTTATGAGAATTGATCTTGAAAGTGATATTCTATTGATAAGTTTAGTTTGTGAGTTTGAGTTTGAGTCTGGGAAGTTTGTATCAGTTTTTTAGTTTACTGATTAACCCCCCCCTCCCCCTCCCCTCTCAGTAATCTATCGAATACTTATTCTTTCATCATACCATCACTACTTTCTATAGGAGTCTATAAAAATTAAAAAATAAAATAGTACTAAGCCTTTCAAGACTGAAGAAATTAAGACCGACATATTTAAGAAGGAAAGAAGGCCAATGGTAATTTTGAAGCCAGGTGAAAAAATTCAAAATTAGGCATGGTAAGGTTAGATTTTCTTTTCTGGGTGTCTATGGAACTTTTTCTTTGAGCAAGGGATAACACTTATTATACGGTGGGTGGCTCGTTAACTCATGTGGATGATATCTCTTGATATTTGTCCCCAAATATCTTCCAGCTAACATGTCATTTCATTCCTTCTTTTCTAACGGCGAGGGGTTAAATGTTTTAAGATGCCTTTAAAGAAGCCTAAATTGTTTTTTATTGGTTGACCAACTTGATTCAAGATACATATAGTTAGGCAGGGAGAAAGCCAACAACTGGCTACCATTGATCTTTCAACCTCTGATCCTTATGTGGCCACTTTTGGCATGCCAACCAATAGAACAAAATTATGATGCAGTTGCAAAAGAAATAGCTAGATGGTCCAGGTTAGAAAAAATGAAAGAATTTTATTGGAATTTGGCTTCAAAGGGAACAGGTCAGGACATTGTTGGTGATTTAAGGGTTATAGCAAAAATCAGAAATTTTCCTTTTGTTGCACGATCAGCAAACTCTTAAAGTTGGGGGGCATGATAAGTTGATACTTTGTCATGTTTTTACCATCAAAACTCTTAGGTTTTTTACATCTTTTGGGTTGCATTGTGATAGTAAAGTATTGTGAATTGACTATATGTAATCCATGTGTTAAACCTGAACTTATGAAATCATGTTTGAACTTTGCCGGTCAATTCCTACAACCATACCAATTTATTCCTATAGCCAAGTGATTTGTCCCTATTGATATGCGGATTATTTAGGATAATCTCATATGTGAGTTAATGAATGTATTAATTAAGTAAAATATGTATGCATGTCCTTGTATGTTGTTCTTGTTTTGTGCAGATAATAAATGATGTCGCGATGGACGTTCTCCTTTTGTGCCTAAGGAATGAAGAATCACGTATGAGATGATTGGAGATCAAACTGAAGAGGAGCTGAGTGAACGCAAGATATGGCATAACCGGAGCAGCCATATATCACTATGGGAGTTTAAATCTAGTGGGCATTGAATTCGCAAAATATCACTATGGCGTGCAAAGACTGTGGTTTGGTTTGGATCCACGTTTCTTGCAGCCAAGCTCTAGTTATCTTCTTAATCTGTCAATCATTCCCCTCTTCTTCTGGGCGTGATTTGAGTTGTCCATTGTAATTGATATTTACTTTATAATAAGCTCTTCCTTTTTCTTAGAGGCTAGACAGATAGAAAGGAATCGAGCAGAGAATTTTGGCAAGCATTCTAAAGTTTTTCTTTTAGAACATGTAATCATTTTCCGGAAGAAATGAATGAAAAATATGTTGTTCTGATCAGTTAAAAGTATTTTGCTGGAAGTTTGATATCATTTATCCAAGGGGGCCCACTTGGTGAGTGATCCTGTGTTTATGTTCATTGAAATTAGTTTTTCTCTAGTTGCAGTAGAAGTTAATAACTGGATTGCTCCTGTAGCCACTGGAAATAGATTCGCTGACTGTTCCTGCAGCCAAGACAGAACATTGTGATTTATGTTATTTACATTAGATCATTCCACCATTTTTTTATGAAGCTTTCATGTAGCCTTCGATTATTTCCATTCTTTCCTTTTCTTTCTGCATAATGTTAGTTACTGCAGCAAAGTAGAATAGCCATTGAAGGAGCTTAGTGCATATATAGTGCAGACCCATTTCAAGTTTTACGTCCCTAGGTTGATAACTAAATGAACACTAGCCATGAAAATAGTAACTTTACCAAATGAATGTCCAAACTTCGGATTGAGATTTCAATTAGAGTTATTATTATTATAGTTGGGGTAGACAACAAGGGTAAAGGCAAGAGAGATTATCTTGTAGCTATTGACAGTGGTATTACTAATGAAGAATCTGATGATGATGATGATGATGGCGAAGATATTGTGTTTGTAGCAATTAAGGAAGAATTATCATATCATAAGGCACTAGTATCCAGAATGGATAACTCTGATGATTGGATCATTGATAGTGGTTGTTCACATCACATGACCAGTGATCGGAGAAAATGTCTTTTCTTGAAGGAATTTGATGGTGGTGTTGTTAGATTTTGAAATGACTCACCCTGTATGGTGAAAGGCAAAGGAGTTATTTCTAAAAAGCAGTGTTGACGATGTCTACTGGGTTGAAGGCCTAAAGCACAATCTTCTTAGTGTTGCACAACTTAATGACAAAGGATACCCACTGGAATTCAGAAATGGCATATGCAAAATCTTTGACAACAAAGGTGAATTGATTGCAACCGGTAAACATACCAAAGGTAATCTATTTCATCTCAATCCTAAAGTTAGCAACTATTTGATTGCAAAGATGGATGATAGTTGGCTTTGGCATAGGAGACTTTTGCCTATTAATTTTGACAATACTATTAAAGTAACCAAATCTAAGACTGTAAGAGGTCTACCTCAGCTAGACAAACCGGTTAATGCTCTTTGTAAAGAATGTCAACTAGGAAAGATGACTTCTTCAACTTTCAAGAAAAAGTCCTTCTCAGCAAAGAACTTGTTAGATTTGGTTCATACAGACCTATGTGGACCAATTAGAACAAGAACCATTCAAGGTGACAGATACTTCATGATCTTCACTCATGATTGTTCAAGGATGATGTGGGTCACATTCTTGAAGGATAAGAATGAATCTTTTGGCAAATTCAAGGCAGTTAGAGCCTTAGTTGAGAAAGAGAGTGGAAAAAAGATAAAATATCTAAGAATAGATCAAGGCGGTGAATTCACTTCTAAAGAGTTCACTAAATATTGTGATTATAATGGTATCAAGCGGCAACTTTCTGCATCAAGAATACCACAACAGAATGGTATATCAGAAAGAAATAATCGTTCAGTGGTTGAAGCGGCTAGGACTATGTTGATACAAGGAGGTGTATCAAAAACATTTTGGAAAGAAACTATAAGTACAGCTGTGTATACAATGAACCGAGTTCTAGTAAAAAGAGGTAAGGACAAAACCCCATATCAGTAATGGTATGGGAGATCACCTGATGTTAGCTATTTTAAAATATTTAGTAGCAAATTATTTATTAAAAGAGGTGACTACATAAGCAAGTTTGAAGCTAAGAGCGATGAAGGCATATTTCTTGGTTATTCCACCAAGAGTAAGGCCTATAAATGCTTCAACAACCGGACACAAAAAATTGTTGAAAGTGTTGATGTTCATGTAGATGAATGTCTTAAAATTGCAAAAGGAACCAATTCTGAGAAAAATGATGAAGATCCTTGTATTTTACTTTTCGAACCTGAAATTGTTAAATCAGAAACCGGTAAATCAAATCCTGATGAAGTTGTTCAACCGAAACAAACAAATTCAGAAGAATATGACAATGAAGAAGTTGAACTTGAAGAGAATGATCATGTTTTACCTAGGTATGTGAGATTGAATCACAGTCCTGAACAGATAATTGGGAATAAGGATGTTGGAGTACAAACTAGAAGGAGAATAAGAGAGAACTCTTGCATGATCTCCACCTTTGAACCAAGAAGTGCTAAAGAGGCATTCGGTGATGATCATTGGGTGAAAGCTATGGAGGAGTTAGATCTTAATTGAGAAGAACAACACTTGGACCCTGGTACCCCAATCGGTAAACAAGAATGTTATAGGTACTAAATGGGTGTTCAGAAACAAGTTAAATGAAGATGGTGGTGTAGTTCACAATAAGGAAAGATTAGTATGCAAAGGATATGCACAAGAAGAAGGAGAAGACTATGGAGAAACTTTTGCACCAGCACCAAGACTAGAAGGTGTCACAACATTGCTTGCATTTGCAGCTCATAAGAAGTTCAAAGTATACCAGATGGATGTCAAGTCTGCATTTTTGAATGGGATACTGGAAGAAGAGGTTTATATAGAGCAGTCTGATGGTTATGCATTGACAGATAAGGAAGACATGGTATGCAAATTGTATAAAGCTTTGTATGGATTAAAACAGGCACCCAGAGCATGGTATGAATGTCTTCATACTCATCTGATGAAGACAGGCTTTGCTAGAACCAGTGATGACAACAACATTTATCTCAAGTCTGAAGGAGATGATATACTGGTCAGTGAAGTATTTGTAGATGACATTATATTTTGAGGTAATGATGACATGAGTAATTGTTTTGTTGATGAAATCAAGAATGAATTTGAGATGTCATTAGTACGTGAAATAAAAAATTTCATAGGCTTACAGATACAAAAAATGAAGAATGGTATTTTCATTACTCAATCCAAGTATGTGAAAGAGGTTTTGAAGACTTTCGGTATGAGTGACTGTAAACTAGTTGGAACCCCAATGGTTACAAGTTGTAAATTGTCCAAGGTAGATGCATCTAAGTCTGTATATGAAAAGGAATACAGGTCAATGATTGGAAAATTACACTATGTTGTTCACAGTCAATCGGATATTGCCCATGCAGTTGGTATTGTTGCTAAATTTCAGAAGAATCCTAAGGAGGCACATCTAATGGCAACCAAGAGAATTTTGAGATATCTGAAAGGTATTGTTGACTATGGATTATGTATCCATATGGTAGAAATTGTGGTTTGAAAGCATACATAGATGCTGATTGGGCAGGAAACATTGATGACCGCAAGAGTACTACCGGTGGAGCATTCTTTCTAGGAGGAAGGCTAGTCTCATGGAGTAGTAAAAAGAAGAGTTGCACTTCACAATCTACTGTTGAAGCTGAGTATGTAGCAGCTTATATGAATTACACACAAGCTATATGGATGAGGCACATTTTGGAAGGTTTGAAGATCAAAATCTTTGAACCTATAAAGATTCTGTGTGATAATACAAGTGCAGTAAACATTTCCACAAATCATGTTTTGCACGCAAGGACTAAGCACATTGAATTGAAATATCACTTCTTTAGGGAAAAAGTTCAAATCAAAGATGTTATCTTGGAGCATGTTTCTACCAAGGAGCAGCTTGCAAATATCTTTACCAAACCTCTGCCTAAGACCACTTTCGAGTATCTTAGAAGTCAATTGGGGGTTTTCCCTCTTCATGACGTCATTTGAGCATGATGTTGATTGCATCAATCCCTAAATTACTGCTAGAATCTTACATGGATTGATGGAGTGCATGTATTCCACAGGGGGAGCATCAACATCACAGTGAGAGAAGAATTACATGTTTTACTTTCACTTTGGCATTGATGTCAAAGGGGGAGAAGAATTATGTGATTGAGGAGAAGAATTATGTGATTGGGGAGAAGAATTATGTGATTGATTAAGTGAACAAGCGGCAGGCTGAAGACACATAGAGCAAGGTGAATACTTGGTAGTGTAAACCAGGATTCCTATTCACCAATCTCAGCAGCAATCAGAGGCGTTGATATTTGTATTGTCATCAATGCAAAAGGGGGACATTGTTGGCATTTTGCATAGAGACTGCATTAATGATATGTTGTCATTGATGTCAATTGAACCGGTAAATGGTATTCATGTTATTTTTGATATTGTTGTTTTTTATATTGGCTAGTAACTGGTAAGAAGAGCTTTGTGGAGCATGTTGTAAACCGGTATGTAAAGTTTGTGAGTTGAACCGGTGAACCAATGTAAAGGGTTAAACCTTTCTATTTAATGTTACCGAGAAAACCCTATCAGCTATTAAACCCTAACCGACCAAGTTTGTTGGTTTATTATCTGATAAGCGATAATAATGGAGAAATGTGTGATCATTTGATTAAGGAGATATTCAAATTGCTTTGGTGCATTTGTTTTTTTCTTGGGAAGGAGCAAAATGAATTGCATTTAATGCATAGCGTGTGATGAGTCGCAAAGTCCAATGAAGCAGTGATCGTGGAGCGGTTGAAATTGTCTTGAAAAATGTGAAGAGATTGTCATGATTTCTAACGGTCAAGATTGTACCAACTTGTTTGTAATATCGATGACGAGAATTAGGTTTTTGTTGTGTTACCGACCTAATTAATTTCTATTTAAGGTCGATGAAGTTGTTTGTAAAGGTTGTCGGCAAGGTTGGTAGAAAACCCGTTGAGTGTGTAGTTTCCAAACTGGTGAATGGATCTGCACTTTGATTGAAGGCAATTTGAAGGTTATAGAAGGATCTGATCAAGCAAAAGTAGTGCTATTTAGACAGATCAACAAAACTATTGTTTTCTAACAATTACAGTGGAAGTTAAATCCCTTAACCGGGTAAGCTCTAACAAGCTTGGTTACTCATTAAATCCTATAACAAGGTGATCCATTAGCTTGGATTCTTAAATCCTCTAGCGAGGTTACTCCTAACGGGGTATTGTGCTTCTAACAAGGCATATTTGTAAATCCCTTAACTGGGTGATTCCTAACTGGAATTAGTTCTTAACAGGACTTATTGTAAAGCTCTAATAGGCTTTGGCTCCTAACAAGACGAACTTTAGAAGAGTTCAGGTAGCTATCCTTGTGAGTCCCATCTCACCATGGTTTTTACCTAATTGGGTTTTCCACGTATAAACATTTGTGTCAAGTGGTGAATGATTTTGTGGTTGGGACTTTATTTGTTGATATGATTAATTTCTAATAAGGCATGTTAAGTAAAAGCATTGAGAGATGAATATGTTGAGCTATGATTAAGTATTGTTGATGTTTACAAGATTAAAGGTGTTTACTGTTAAAGTTGTCATAACAGTTAAACCGGCTGATGTCAAGTATTTCCATGAATATTGATTTTGACTAAGATATGATTACTTTGTTTGACTGAGTTTGAGTTTGGGACTTATAATCAGTTTGTTTGACTGGTGAATGGATCTGCACTTTGATTGAAGGCAATTTGAAGGTTATAGAAGGATCTGATCAAGCAAAAGTAGTGCTATTCAGACAGATCAACAAAACTATTGTTTTCTAACAATTACAGTGGAAGTTAAATCCCTTAACCGGGTAAGATCTAACAAGCTTGGTTACTCATTAAATCCTATAACAAGGTGATCCATTAGCTTGGATTCTTAAATCCTCCAGCGAGGTTACTCCTAACGGGGTATTGTGCTTCTAACAAGGCATATTTGTAAATCCCTTAACTGGGTGATTCCTAACTGGAATTAGTTCTTAACAGGACTTATTGTAAAGCTCTAACAGGCTTTGGCTCCTAATAAGACGAACTTCAGAAGAGTTCAGGTAGCTATCCTTGTGAGTCCCATCTCACCATGGTTTTTACCTATTTGGGTTTTCCACGTATAAACATTTGTGTCAAGTGGTGAATGATTTTGTGGTTGGGACTTTATTTGTTGATATGATTAATTTCTAATAAGGCATGTTAAGTAAAAGCATTGAGAGATGAATATGTTGAGCTATGATTAAGTATTGTTGATGTTTACAAGATTAAAGGTGTTTACTGTTAAAGTTGTCATAACAGTTAAACCGGCTGATGTCAAGTATTTCCATGAATATTGATTTTGACTAAGATATGATTACTTTGTTTGACTGAGTTTGAGTTTGGGAGCTTATAATCAGTTTTTCAATATACTGATTCACCACCACCCCCGCCCCCCCCCCCCCCCCTTCCCCCCTTAGTATTCTACTGGATACTTATTCTTTCATCATAACACATTTTTCTAATGTTAGATCATGGTATCATATCCTTTCAATTGGTGTACATCATTGTTCTTTCTATAAGTCCACTTGTGCTCTTGCAATAACATGACAAGAATAATAATAAGAATAACATCAAAGGTAGATGAAAATAGAAAAATCCAGAATCAAAATTATCTTTGCTCTTCATACAAAGAGCTAAATACTCTAATTTATTTTATGCCTAATTTGCTAACTTAATATTAATTGTTCAATTACCATTCATACAATTGATATTGAATTAATCAAATTTCATTTATACTTAGATAAAATCCTCTTGAACTTGCTAGAAAACTTTGTTTTTTTACAAGATTATATACTTATATACCTAATTCCCTTCTAATTTATAATAATCTCACCTTTACTTTTTTTTAGTTTAAAGAAATCAACGTTCACATGCAGCTAGCAATTGCATGAAAATAATAGAAATAGTGTACTTCAGTGTACTTCCCATTCATATTTCATATAATAGTCAAGAGAATGCGTACTATCAACCCAATCTTAAGTTTTTCATAAATTGTAGTACAAATTTTTTTCTGTAGTACAATACTTTCTTCTAAATAAATAAGCAATTTCCATATTCCACACAATATCTTGGCCCCGAGTCACGGCATCAGCTCGACAGGAGCTACCTTGGAACACATACACAATGAATATATATCTACCCAGGTTTATGTATATATCAAATTCAGAAATATACGTTTATTCATTGTGAGCGTGTTCCCAGGTCGCCCCAGTAGACAAATCTGCTGTTTTTTTTAACTTCTGATTTAGTTTTATGTTTTCAAGCATTATTTTTTTCTGTTGCTTCTTCTCATGGTGATTCAATTTTCTGCTTTCAGGCATGGAAAGTTTATGAAGATTTCGTTTATTTTGTAGTCAGTTTGATAATGACTTAAAGATAGACATTTTGAATGAGCTTTTTAAAAAGGTAAAGATTCACAAAACAGCGAGTTTTTTTACAGAAGATTCATAACAAAAGAACAAATGTGAAATAGGTCTCAAAAACAGGTTAATTTGGTATCTTTTGATCTCTTAGACTTCTGAATCTGGTAAACGACCTTAAAGTTCCTTCATTCATTCATTCATTCTTTGATATTATATTGGAGTTTGTTTTGTTAGGTGAGTTTGCAATGATATTTTATTTGTGATTTTTTAGTCTAGTGAAAGAAAGTTGAATAAATTTATTTAATAGAAGTAATGTGTATATAATTTGAAATAATATGAAAATAAATAGAAAGGAAAGATTATATGTAGCATTTTTATTTGAAAAAAAAATTACTATCATCAAAAGTAATTGTTCTTCGATTTAATAATGGATCTCTTTATTAGGCACATGGAATTTAGATTTATACATTATATGAAATTATGGAAAACATAAATAAGAATACCATTAAATCTCAATTTATATATTATATGAAATTATGGAAAAGATAAATACGAATACCATTGAAGGTAGATGAAAATAGAAAAATCCAAAATAACATGGGTTTCGATTTCCAATTAATAAGGAGGTTGATCTAGTCCCATAGAAAGCATACAACAATTATTCAACATTGTGAAGGGTTTATAGTCAAATGATAATGATAGTAAGGATAATGACATTGTTACTATTTTATACTAACTTATAGCATATATGTAAACTTATGTGATAATTGCATTGATTGTTGTTATATTAATTTATTTGTATTTATTTTATTAATGGGAGGCCTACTACATTGGCATATGGATTAAAAATAATATTATTAATTATGAGTGATTGAAATGTCCTACATAAAATCCGTCCTTTTTTTTCAAAGATAAGATAAGAATGAATATAAAATGAAAATATAATGATATGATAATATAATTATAATAATGCAAACTTTATTTTAGTAAGTCTAAAAAATATATAAAAAATAGAATAATATAATAATTTCATGTTTTTTTGGCTTTTGTAAAAAGTTTAATAGAAATAAAAAAATATAATAATAAGAATATCTTTAAAAATAATAATAACATATATCAATAATTATAATATAATTATTACACTGAAGGTGTATTACACTCACATAATGAATGCACAAATGTGTGTTAATAAAAACTAGAACCATTAAATTTGATGAGTTTGTGACACTTAAATGCATGAAAAGTAAAAAAAAAAATTATTTATTTTCTCCTCCACTCACTTTGAGTTTAACGATATGTTATGTTGTCATTAATGCCAATTGAATTGGTAATGGTATTTATGATATTATTGTTATTGTTGATATTGTTGTTATTGATATTGTCTTCTAACCGGTAGGAAGAGCTTTGAGGAAGATGTTGTAAACCGGTATGTAAGTTTGTGAGTTGAATCGGTAACCGGTGTATAAGGTTAAACCATTTCTATGTTATGTAACCGGTAAACCCTACCAGTTGTTTTTGTTAAACCCTATTCGATTAAGTTTGTTGAATGGTTATGTTGGTTTATTATCTATTGAGCGGTAATGATGGAGACACGTGTGATCATTCTAAGAAGATAACTTCATATTGTTTTGGTGCATTTGTTTGATTGTCTAGGGAATGAGAAAAGTGGATTGCATCTAATGCAAAGCGTGTGATGAGTTATAAGTCCAATGAAGCGGGGTGCTCATGGAGCGGTTGGAATTTTTTTGAAGAGTGTATATAGATTGCTATGTAAATGCAACGGACACACTTGAATGGATTTGTTTGTAATCTCTATGAGAGAATTAGGTTTTTGTTATGTTACTGACCTAATTGATTTGTATCTAAGGTTGATGAAGTTGTTTTGTTTAGTGTTGGCAAAGTGATGGCTAAAATCAGTTGAGTGTGTGGTTTCTTAATCGGGGAATGGATCTGCAGTTTGAGTAAAGACAGATTGAATCTTAAAAGGATCTGATCAAGCAAATGTAGTGCTATTCAGACAGATCAAGAAAAAGTTGTTGTCTTCTAACAATTACAACAGAATTGAAATTCCCTAACCGGGGAAGCTCTAACAAGCTTGGTTACTTCTTAAATCCTCTAACAAGGTAGTCCATTAGCTTGGATTCTCAAATTCTCTACCAAGGTTAAAACTAACAGGGTATTTTCTTTTTATCAAGGCATTTTGTAAATCCCTTAACTGGGTGATTCCTAACAGGATCAGTTCTTAACAGGACTTATTGTAAAAGCTTTAACAGGATTGGCTCCTATTGTTAGGGTTTCAAGCAGATTCGAAGCAAATATGAACTAACAATTATATGCTGATTTAAATACAAAAGATAAAGAAATAAAACAGGACACAGATAACACAAAGATTTAACGTGGTTCACCCAAAATGGGTTACGTCCACCATACACAGCCATCCAATCTTTCTTATTATCCAGCAAAAATAGTACATCAACCGTACAATGCCTTAAGCATCCCAGCCCCTTATAACATGCGTTTTTAGGGCAAAAACAAAGTCGGCCTTTTTAGGGTTTTTATTACAATGTCGGTTTTCATCAAAAAAATACCAAAAAAAAAAATTTCTCGGGGGCTCTCACCCCCGAACCCCAGTGAGGATACGTGTTGAGTGTACAGTACTTTGCTGATCAGTCGCCACATTTCAACAATCTCCCACTTGGAGACTGATACTACATAACACCACTGTACATGCAACATCCGCTAGATAAAACACTAGGACTCAACTGGTATAAATTCCATAATTATCAATCAAGAAGACCAACAGAAACTAATGAAGAAATCAGCTTCTCATGTGGAACTAGCTTCGTGAACATATCAGCAGGATTCTCACTTGTGTGAATCTTCTCAAGCCATAACTGACCCTCCTCCAAAACAGTCCGGATGAAGTGGTACCTGAGCTGAATGTGCTTTTTCCTTCAATGAAAAGCAGAGTTCTTCGCAAGATGAATGGCACTCTGACTATCAATATACAAGGGGCTATCCTCTTATGTCTGACCCAATTCCTCCAGAAAATATTGCAACCAAATCATCTCCTTGCTGGCTTCTATAGCAGCAACATACTCAGCTTCAGTGGTTGAAAGTGCAACAACCTTTTGCAGCCTAGAAATCCAACTGACTGCAGTTCCCCCTATAGTAAAAACATACCCTGTAGTACTCCTCCGTGAATCAATATCACCCGCCAGATCAGAGTAAACAAATCCACTTAGAGCAGTATTAGATCCTTCGAAACATAATGCCTTTGCAGTAGTTCCTTTCAAATACCGAAAAATCCATTTCACAGCATTCCAATGTTCCATACCTGGATTACTCATAAACTTGCTCACAACTCCCACTGCATGTGTAATATATGGCCTTGTGCATACCATTGCATACATCAGACTGCAAACAGCGGATGAATACAAGATGTTAGACATTTTATTAACCTCTTCCTGTGCCTTTGGGCACATCTCCTTAGTCATTTTGAAATGACTAGCCAAAGGTGTACTAACTGCTTTTGCATCTTGCATGTTAAAACTTTTCAACACCTTCTTTATATACTCACTTTGGGACAAATTCAAGGTTCTATTTTTCCTGTCCCGTGTAATCCTCATACCGAGAATTTGCTTAGCTGCACCCAAATCCTTCATAGCAAATGACAAAGCTAATTTTTGTTTAAGTTCATTTATATGTTGCATGTTAGACCCAGCAACAAATATGTCATCAACATAAAGCAACAGGATAATATAACTGCCATTATCAAATCTCTTAAAATATACACAATGATCAGAATGACATCTATGATAACCGTGTTCAGCCATGAAACTATCAAATTTTAAATACCATTATCGGGGTGCTTACTTTAGGCCATACAGACTTTTCTTCAACCTGCACACCAAGTTCTCCTTACCTTTGACCTCATATCCCTGTGGTTGCAACATGTAAATTTCCTCCTCCAACTCTCCATGGAGAAAAGCTATTTTGACATCTAATTGTTCAAGATGTAAATCATCTGCAGCCACAAGACTAAGTACAGTCCTAATTGAAGTCATTTTTACAACTGGAGAAAATATTTCATCATAATCTATACCCTTTTTCTATGCAAAACCTTTTACCACAAGTCTGGCCTTATATCTTTTCTGACCTCCTTCCTCCTCCTTTAGCCGATAAACCCATTTGTTACGCAAGGCTCTTTTTTCTGCACGTAAAGGGACTAAGTCCCAAGTCTTATTTTTCATCAAGGAGTCCATCTCCTCTTTCATGCCTAGCTCCCACTATTGTTTGGCATCTACCTGCATTGCTTCTTCATATTCTTCTGGTTCACCAGAATCCATTAATAAAATAGAATACAAAGAAGGAGAAAATATTTCAGGGGGTCTACTTGTCCTCGTAGAACGTCTAACAATTGCAGGAGTTTGTGGGACAATCTGTTGTTGTTGAGCATCAGGTACCTGTGGCATTTCATTTTCAGGAATCTCATCCAACACCACATATTCTTGTTTTTCATGTTCATGCTTCTTTTCCTGCATTTGTTCTTTATACATAACCTTCTCATTGAATATAACATCTCTACTTCTAATTATTTTTTTATTTTCAAAATCCCATAACCGATAGCCATATTCATCTATCCCATATCCAATGAAGGTACATTTTTGAGATTTAGCATCAAGCTTGGTTCTATTTTCTTTATCAACATGGACAAAAGCTTCGCAACCAAAAGCTTTTAGAAAAGAATAATTTACCTTTTTTACCAGTCCATGCCTCCTCTAGAATACCACAATCCAAAGGGGTTGAAGGTCCTCTATTTATCAAATAGACAGCATCTACCCAAAAATGTAAGGGCAATCCAGCATGCAATCTCATGCTCCTCGCATGTTCCATGATAGTCCTATTCATTCTCTCTGACACACCATTTTCCTGTGGAGTTCCTGGAACTATCTTCTGCTTTCGAATCCCATTTAAGGAGCAATAATCTTCCAATGCTTTGCTGCAATACTCACCTCCATTATCTGATCTGAGACACTTCAACTTTTTTCATGTCTCATTCTCAACCAAAGCTTTCCATTTCTTAAAAGTTTCAAAAACATCTGATTTTTGTTTTAGGAAATATACCCATGTTTTTCTGGTTGAGTCATCAATAAAAATAACATAATAACAAGAGCCAGCAAGAGATGATACTTGAGCCGATCCCCATACATCTGAATGTACAAGCTCTAACTTCTCACTCTTCTTCTCTTTCCCAACCTTGAGAAATCTGACTCTTTTATGCTTACCATAAACACAGTTTTCACATAACTCTAAATCAATCTTCTTTAGTCCTGGCAATAGATTTTTGGAGTGAAGGGTTTTCATCCCTTTCTCACTCATGTGCCCAAGCCTATGGTGCCACATTATCGAATCTGTTCTTGCAATATTTATTGTTGTTGTCCTTGCAGTAACTTTATCTGTAGCAGCTAGGGTAGAGTAAGTGTTACCTGTACACAGATATAATGTGCCTACCTTCACACCTTTAGCTATTACTAATGATCCTTTAGCAACCTTCCACATAATGTCTGAAAGGGTAGCTATGCAACCTTCACTATCTAGTTGCCCTGTAGAAATTAAATTTCTTCTTAAATTAGGAACATGTCTTACCTCCTTCAAAAAGCAGTCATTTCCATTCTGCAACTTGATCTTTATCTTTCCTTTTCCAGCAATTTGACAGGGCTCATCATCACCCAAATATACCTGTCCAAAATCACCTTGAACATAATCTAGAAAATGTTTTCTATGTGGTGTAGCATGAAATGAAGCCCCAGAATCTATTAGCCAGGAATCATTAACATTATCCAAACATAAGATTAAAGCATCTTGTAAAGTATTACTTGCAATATTAGCTTCCTTACTATCATTTTCATTTTTGTCTCCTTCTTTGTTTTTCTGAGACCAACAGTCTTTCTTTAGATGACCAGGCTTTCCGCAGTACCAACAATCTTTCTTTCCTCTAGATTGAGAGCGTCATTTCTTTGACTTCCCTCGTGACTTCTCATTCCCAGGACCTTTTCCTCTTTCCTTTGATCTTCCTCTGTTCTCCACATTCAAAACACTACCCGATGATGTTGGAGTCTCACCTATGCTTTTCCTTCGCATTTCCTCGCTTAGGATAACACCAACAATATCATCAAATACCAAAGTATTTTTACCAGAGACAGAGTTACTTACAGCCATAACCAAGCTATTCCAGCTTTATGGCAAAGAACATAAAATCAAGAGAGCCCTAACCTCTTCTGCAAAAATAATTTTTACCGAAGACAATTGACTGGTAATTGTATTAAATTCATTTAAGTGCTCCGCTATAGATCCTCCCTCACTCATTTTCAAATTAAATAGATGCTTCATAAGAAATACCTTATTCGAAGCCAAGGGTTTCTCATACAAGTTAGCCAATGTCGCCATCAAATCTACAGTCATTTTTGCTTCTGTTATATTGAATGCTACAGACGGTGCAAAGCACAATCGAATGGATCCCAGTGCCTTTCTATCTAAAATGTCCCACTCTTCATCTGACATTGTGGTCGGTTTCTTTGCCTTTAATTCCAATGGCCGCCACAAATCCTTTTGATATAGGTAATCCTCCATCCACATTTTCCATAATTGATAATTCTGGTCGTTAAACTTTTCGACTTTGAATTTGGAATCCACCATTGCTCCCACTCAAATCTGAAAGCCCTGCCAATTTACAAAAAACCTCGCTCTGATACCAATTGTTAGGGTTTCAAGCAAATCCAAAGCAAATATGAACTAACAATTATATGCAGATTTAAATACAAAAGATAAAGAAATAAAATAGGACACAGATAATACAAAGATTTAACGTGGTTCACCCAGAATGGGTTATGTCCACCATACACAGTCGTCCAATCTTTCTTATTATCCAACAAAAATAGTACATCACCCTTACAATGCGTTAAGCATCTCACCCACTTATAACATGCGTTTTTAGGGCAAAAACAAAGTCGGCCTTTTTAGGGTTTTTATTACAATGTTGGTTTTCATCAAAAAAATACCCCAAAAAAAATTTTGTCGGGGGCTCCCACCCTCGAACCCGCACTTTTCTCGGGGGCTCCCACCCCCGAACCTCGGTGAGGATACATGCTGAGTGTACAGTACATTGCTGATCAGTCGCCACATTTCAACACCTATTAGGGCGAACTTCAAAAGAGTTTAGATAGTCATCTTGTGAGTCTCATCTCACCATGTTTTTTACCTATTTGTGTATTCCACGTCTAAACATTTCTGTCATATGGTGAATGTTTTTGTGGTTATGATCATATTTGTTGATTTGATTAACTTTTGATAAGACATGATAACTAGAAGCATTAAGAGATGGAGTGTGTTGTTATATGATTAAGCATTTGGAAGTTTACAAGTTCAATGTTGTTTACTATTAAGTTGTTATATCAGTTAATCGGTTGATGTTGAATATTCTTATGAGTATTGATCTTGACAATGATATTATATTGATAAGTTTACTTTGTGAGTTTGAGTTTGAGTATGGGAAGTTTGTATCAGTTTTTCAGTTTACTGATTCACCCCCCCCCCTCTCAGTAATCTACCCGATACTTATTCTTTCATCATACCATCAATTGGCATCAAAGCGTCTCAGGTCCTCTTAAATCTAAAAGCCTAACAGCTTGAGGAAAAGACCTTGTAGATCGTGATGAAGAAGGAAGGTCCGAAGTTCAACAAAGATAACTATAGGATATGGAATGGAAGAATGAAGATTTACATTAAGATTCTAGGAAGTCAATATTGGGATCATGTAGAAACTCAGTATGTTACACCTACTAGAACTCTAACTGATTATCAGAAAAAAGAACAACAAGAAAATCATCAAGCATTAGAGGCTATTATCAGTTCCCTATTTGATGTTGAATATGTAGATGTTCATGGTCCTGAAACTGCATATGAAGTATGGAAAAAACTTGAAGAGATTTATAGATGTGATGAACATGTTAAGATTGCTAAAGAGGAGAGCCTAAGAGGAAAGTTTGATGATATGAGAATGTCTGAAGGTGAGAATATCTAGTAGTATGGTCAAAGGATAAAAGAGATAGTCAGTGCAATAAAAAGTGTAGGAGGGAAAGTGGAAGATGCCACAGTGATCAGTAAGGTACTGAGAACCCTTCTACTGGTCTATTCTATTCGAGTTGCAGATATTCAGGAGATAAAGTCCATTGAAAAAACTAAGGTAACTCTTGACTCTATCATTGGCAAACTTACTACTTTTGAATTAAACGGTTATGATGGTAGTGTATAGAAATCAAAATCTACATTCAGAGCTTCTATCACTAACACATATGTGAGAAAAAGTAGAGATGCTTATCATGGCTATGAATCTAGATCCGGCAGAGATGTTGATGATGAAGACTACTTAGTGGAGCTTGAAGCATTGTTGGCAAAATGACTACCTAGAGGCAATGGTAAATATACAGGTAAACTACCTTTAAAATGTTTTGCATGCAACAAGATTGGTCATATAGCAGTTAATTGTCCTAATGGTGAAAATGAACACAAGACAGACAAATTTAAGAAGTATAAAGGTAAAGGCAAGAGAGATTGTCTTATTGTTATTGACAGTGGTATCACTGATAAAGAATCTGATGATGATGCTAGTGAAGACTTTGTATTTGTAGCTATTAAGGAAGAGATATCATATCAGAAGGCACTAGTGTCCAGGATGGATAACTCTGATGATTGGATCATTGATAGTGGTTGTTCACATCATATGACCGGTAATCGGAGAAATTTATTTCCTTGAAGGAATTTGATGGCAGTGTTGTCAGATTTGGCAATGACTCACTCTATATGGTTAAAGGTAAGGGAGTTATTTCTCTTAATGGGAAGAGAAGTGTTGACGATGTCTATTGGGTTGAAGGTCTAGAGCACAATCTTCTGAGTGTAGCACAACTTAATGACAGAGGATACCCACTGGATTTTAGAAATGGTATGTGAAAAATCTTTGACAACAAAGGTGAATTGATTGACAATAAGAGGTATGCCTCATCTAGACAAACTGGTTAATGCTCTTTGCAAAGAATGTCAATTAGGAAAGATGACTTCTTCAACTTTCAAGAGCAAGTCCTTCTCAGCAGAGAACTTGTTAAATTTGGTTCATACAGGTCTATGTGGACCAATAAGAACAAGAAGCATTCAAGCTGACAAATATTTCATGATCTTCACTGATGATTGTTCAAGGATGATGTGGGCAACATTCTTGATGGATAAAAATGAAGCTTTTGGTAAGTTCAAGGCATTGAGGGCCTTAGGTGAGAAAGAAAGTGGCAAAAAGATAAAATGTCTAAGAACAAATCACGGCGGTGAATTTACTTCTAAGAAATTCACTAAGTATTGTGATGAGAATGGTATCAAATGACAACTTTCTTCACCAAGGACAACATAGTAGAATGGTATCATGGAGAGGAACAACCAGTCAGTGATTGAAGCTGCTAGGACAATGTTGATACAAGGAGGTGTAACGAAAACATTTTGGAAAGAAGCTGTAAGTACAGTTGTCTTCACAATTAACCGATTTCTGGTGAAAAGAGGTAAGGAAAAGACACCTTATGAATATTGGTATGGAAGATCACCTGATGTTAGCTATTTTAAGATATTTGGTAGCAAATGTTTTATTAAAAGAGGTGATTACATTAGCAAGTTTGAAGCTAAGAATGATGAAGGCATATTTCTTCGCTATTCCACCAAGAGTAAGGCTTATAGATGCTTCAACAACCATACACAGAGAATTGTTGAGAGTGTTGCTATTTGAGTAGATGAATGTCCTGAAGTCTCAGAAGGAACTAGTTCAAAAAAAAAGGATGAAGATCCTTGCATTTTGCTTTTGGAACCTGAAACTGATAAATCAGAAACCGATAAAGCAAATTTTGATGCACCTATTCAATCGAAACAAATAAATTCAAAAGAAGGTGATAATGAAGAAGCTGAACCTGAAGAGAATGATCATGTTATTCATAGATATGTAAGACTGAATCATAGTCCTGAACAGATTATTGGGGATAAGGATGCTAGAGTACTAACTAGAAGAAGAATAAGAGAGAACTCTTGCATGATCTCCACCATTGAACCTAGAAGTGCTAAGGAGGCATTTGGTGATGATTAATGGGTTAAAGCTATGGAGGAGGAATTGGATCAAATTGAGAAGAACAACACATGGACCTTGGTACCCCGACCAGTAAATAAGAATGTTATATGTACTAAATGGGTATTCAGAAATGAGTTCAGTGAAGATGGTGTTGTAGTCCGCAACAAGGCAAGATTAGTCTGCAAGGGTTATGCTCAAGAAGAAGGAGAAGATTATGGCGAAACTTTTTCACCAGTAGCAAGACTAGGAGGTGTCAGAACATTACTTGCATTTGTAGCCCATAAGAAGTTCAAGGTATACCAAATGGATGTTAAGTCTGCATTTTTTAATGGGATATTGGTAAAAGAGGTATAAATACAGCAGCCAGATGGTTATGCTTTGACCGATGAGAAATACATGGTATGCAGATTACATAAAGCTTTGTATGGCTTAAAGCAGACACCCAGACCATGGTATGAATGGCTTCCTACACATCTGATGAAGACAAGATTTGCAAGAACCAGTGATGATAGTAAAATTGGAGATGAAATACTGGTTAGTGAAGTATTTTTTGACGATATTATTTTTGGAGGTAATGATGTCATGATCAATAGTTTTGCAGATGAAATGAAAAATGAGTTATAAATGTCTTTAGTAGGCGAAATAAAAAATTTCATAGGCTTGCGGATACAGAAAATGAAGAATGGTATTTTCATTACACAATCTAAGTATGTGAAAGAGGTTTTGAAGAATTTTGGCATGAGTGACTGTAAACCAGTTGGAACACCAATTGTTACAGGTTGTAAGTTGTCCAAGGAAGATGAATCTAAGTCTATTGATGGAAAGGAATTCAGGTCAATGATTGGCAAATTACAATATGTTGTTTATAGTAGATCGGATATAGCCCATGTGGTTGATATAGTTGCAAGATTCCAGAATAATCCAAAGGAGGCACACCTGATAGCAACCAAGAGCATTTCTAGGTATCTGAAAGGTACTATTGACTATGGATTATGGTATCCATATGGAGGAAACTTTGATTTGAAGGCATACACAGATGTTGATTGAGCAGGAAATGTTGATGACCAGAAAAGCACTACCAGTGGAGCATTCTTTCTAGGAAGAAGGCTTGTTTCATGTAGTAGTAAGAAGCAGTGTTGTACTTCACAATCTATTCCTAAAGTTGAGTATGTTGCAGCTTATATGAATTGCACATAGGCTATTTGGATGAGGCACATTTTGGAAGGTTTTAAGATGAAGATATAAGAACCTATAAAGATTTTATGTGATAATACAAGTACCATAAATATTTATAAGAATCATGTTTTGTATGCACGAACCAAGCAAATTGAATTAAAGTATTACTTTTTGAGGGCAAAATCTCAAAGTAAAGATGCTATCTTAGAGCATGTTTCTACCAAGGAACAGCTTCCAAATATTTTTACCAAACCTCTGCCTAAGACCACTTTTGAGTATCTTAGAAGTCAATTGGGGTTTGTCCCTCTTCATGAAGTTAGCTTAGCATGATGTTGATTGCATCAGTCCTTGAATCACTTGCAAAATCTTAGAAGGATTGATGAAGAAGTGGATGTATTCGACAGGGGGCACATCAAGTTATAGTATGTTGTTGATGCCCAGTAAAAATTTGCAACTACATGTTTTACTTTCAATTTGGCATTATTGTCAAAGGGGGAGAAGAATTATTTTATTGAGAAGAAAAATTATGTGATTGGCAAAGGGAAACCAACGACAGGTTGAAGACAGACAGAGCATGGTGAATATTTCATAATGTAAACCAGGATTCCTATTCACCATTCATAACAGAAATCAGAGTCGTATATATTTGTATTGCCATCAATGCCATAGGGGGAGATTGTTGGCATTTTCATGAAGATTGCATTAATAATATGTTATATTCTTACTGATGTCAATTGAACCAGTAATGGTATTTTTGATATTGATGATATTGTTGATATTGTTGCTATTGATATTGTCTTGTAACCGATTGGAAGAGCTTTGAGGAAGATTTTGTAAACCGGTATGTAAGTTTGTGAGTTTAACCGGTAACCGGTGTATAAGGTTAAACCCTTTCTATGTTATGTAACCGATAAACCCTACCAGTTGTTTTTATTAAACCCTATCCGATTAAGTTTGTTGAATGGTTATGTTGGTTTATTATATGTTGAGCGGTAATGATGGAGACATGTGTGATCATTGTAAGAAGATAAGTTCATATTGTTTTGGCACGTTTGTTTGATATTCTAGGGAATGAGCAAAGTGGATTGTATCTAATGCAAAGCATGTCATGAGTTACAAGTCCGATGAAGCAGTGATCATGGAGCGGTTGGAATTTTCTTGAAGAATGTGTATAGATTGCTATGTAAATCCAATGGTCACACTTGAACTGATTTGTTTGAAATCTCTATGAGAGAATTAGGTTTTTGTGATGTTATCGACCTAATTGATTTGTATTTAAGGTCGATGAAGTTATTTTATTTAATGTTGGCAAAGTGCTGGTTGAAATCAGTTGAGTGTGTGGTTGCCTAATTGGGGAATGGATCTGCAGTTTGAGTAAATGTAGCTTAAAGCTTAAAAGGATCCGACTAAGCAAATGTAGTTCTATTCAGACAGATCAAGAAAAACATGTTGTCTTCTAACAATTACAGCAGAATTGAAATCCTCTAATCGGGTAAGCTCTAACAAGCTTGGTTACTTCTTGAATCCTCTAACAAGGTAGTCCATTAGCTTGGATTCTCAAATCCTCTACAGACGTTACTCCTAACAAGTTATATGTTTTTTATCAAGTCATTTTGTAAATCCCTTAACCGGGTGATTCCTAATAGGGTCAGTTCTTAACAGGACTTATTGTCAAAGCTTTAACTGGCTTGGCTCCTAACAGGGCGAACTTCAGAAGAGTTCAGATAGCTATCTTGTGAGTCTCATCTCACCATGTTTTTTACCTATTTGGGTTTTCCACGTCTAAACATTTCTGTAATGTGGTGAATTTTTTTGTGGTTATGATCTTATTTGTTGACTTGATTAACTTCTGATAAGGCATGATAACTGGAAGCATTGAGAGATAGAGTGTGTTGATATATGATTAAGCATTTGGAAGTTTACAACTTGAATGTTGTTTATTGTTAAGTTGTTATAACAGTTAACTGGTTGATGTTGAGTATTTTTATGAGTATTGATCTTGACAATGATATTCTATTGATAAGTTCACTTTGTGACTTTGAGTTTGAGTCTAGGAAGTTATTATCAGTTTTTCAGTTTACTGATTCACCCCACCCTCTCAGTAATCTTTCGGATACTTATTCTTTCATCATACCATCAATTGGTATCAGAGCATCTCAAGTCCTCTTAAATCTAAAAGCCTAAGAGCTTGAGGAAAATATCTTGTAGATCATGGTGAAGAAGGAAGGTCTGAAGTTCAACAAAGATAACTATAGGATATGGAGCGACAGAATGAAGGTGTACATTAAGAGTCTGGGAAGTCAGTATTGGGATCATGTAGAAACTCAGTATGTTACACCTACTGGAACTCTAACTAATGATCAGAAGAAAGAACAACAATAAAATCATCAAGTATTGGAGGCTATTATCAGTTCCCTATCTGATGTTGAATATGTAGATGTTCATGGTCTTGAAACTATATATGAAGTATGGAAAAAACTTAGAGAGATTTATAGCGGTGATGAACATATTAAGATTTCTAAAGAGCAGAGCCTAAGAGGAAATTTTGATGACATAAGAATGTCTGAAGGTGATAATATCCAGCTGTATGGTCAAAGGATAAACAAGACAGTTGGTGAAATAAAAAGTGTAGGAGGATGAGTGGAAGATGCCACAGTGATCAGTAAGGTACTGAGAACCCTTCTACAAGTCTATGCTATCCGAGTTGCATCTATTCAAGAGCTGAAGTCCATTGACAAAACTAAGGTAACTCTTGACTCTAATATTGGCAAACTTACTACTTTTGAATTAAACGGTTATGATGGTAGTGTAAAGAAATCAGAATCTACATTCAGTGCTTCTGTCTCTAACACATCTGTGAGAAAAAGTAGAGATACTTATCATTGTTATGAATCTAGATTGAGCAGAGATGTTGATGATGAAGACAGGTTAGTGGAGCTTGAAGCATTGTTGGCAAAACAACTACCTAGAGGCACTGGTAAATATAGAGGTAAACTACCTTTAAAATGTTTTGCATGCAACAAGATTGCTCATATAGAAGCTAATTGTCCTAATGGTGAAAATGAACACAAGAGTCATAAATTCAAGAAGTATAAAGGTAAAGGCAAGAGAGATTGTCTTATTGTTATTGACAGTGGTATCACTGATGAAGAATCAGATGATGATGCTAGTGAAGATATTGTATTTGTAGCTATTAAGGAAGAGATATTAGATCAGAAGGTGTTGGTATCTAGGATAGATAACTCTGATGATTGGATCATTGATAGTGGTTGTTCACATCATATGACCAGTGATCGGAGTAAATTTATTTTCTTGAAGGAATTTGATGGCGGTGTTGTCAGATTTGGCAATGACTCACCCTGTATGGTTAATGGTAAGGGAGTTATTTCTCTTAATAGGAAGAGCAGTGCTGACGATGTCTATTGGGTTGAAGGTTTAAAGTACAATCTTTTGAGTGTGGCAAAACTTAATGACAGAGGATACCCAAAGGAGTTTAGAAATGGTATGTGCAAAATATTTGACAACAAAGGTGAATTGATTGCAACCGGGAAACAAACCAGAGGTAATCCATTTCATCTTAATCCTAAAGTTAGCAACTATTTGATTGCAAAGATAGATGATAGTTGGCTTTGACATAGGAGATTTTGTCATATAAACTTCGATAACATTGTTAAAGTGAGCAAGTCCAAGATAGTAAAAGGTCTATCTCAGCTAGACAAACCGATTGATGCTCTTTGCAAAGAATGTCAGTTAGGAAAGATGACTTCTTTAATTTTCAAGAGCAAGTCCTTCTCAGCAGAGCACTTGTTAGATTTGGTTCATACAGATCTATGTGGACCAATAAGAACAAGAAGCATTCAAGCTGACAAATATTTCATGATCTTCACTGATGATTGTTCAAGGATGATGTGGGTCACATTATTGAAGGATAAAAATGAAGCTTTTGGTAAGTTCAAGGCATTCAGGGCCTTAGCTAAGAAAGAGAGTGGCAAAAAGATAAAATGTCAAAGAACAGATTAAGGTGGTGAATTTACTTATGAGGAATTCACTAAGTACTGTGATGAGAATGGTATCAAACGATAGCTTTCTTCACCAAGGACAACATAGTAGAATGGTATCGCAGAGAGGAACAACATCTCAGTGGTTGAAGTTGCTAGGACAATGTTGATAAAAGGAGGTGTAGCGAAAACATTTTGGAAAGAAGTTGTAAGTACATTTGTCTACACAATTAACCGAGTTCTAGTAAAAAGAGGTAAGGAAAAGACCCCTTATGAATATTGGTATCGAAGATCACCTGATGTTAGCTATTTTAAGATATTTTGTAGCAAGTGTTTTATTAAAAGAGGTGATTACATTAGCAAGTTTGAAGCTAAGAGTAATGAAGGCATATTTCCTGGCCATTCCACCAAGATTAAGGCCTATAGATGGTTCAGCAACCGGACACAAAGAATTGTTGAGAGTGCTGATGTTTGACTAGATGAATGTCCTGAAGTCTCAGAAGGAACCAGTTCAGAGAAAATGGATGAAGATCCTTGCATTTTGCTTATGGAACCTGAAACTGTTAAATCAGAAATCCATAAAGCAAATTCTGATGCACCTGTTCAATCGGAACAAATAAATTCAAAAGAAGGTGATAATGAAGAAGCTGAACCTGAAGAGAATGATCATGTTATTCATAGATATGTAAGACTGAATCACAGTCCTGAACAGATTATTGGGGATAAGGATGCTAGAGTACTAACTAGAAGAAGAATAAGAGAGAACTCTTGCATGATCTCCACCATTGAACCTAGAAGTGCTAAGGAGGCATTTGGTGATGATTATTTGGTTAAAGCTGTGGAGGAGCTATTGGATCAAATTGAGAAGAACAACACTTGGACCTAGGTACCCCAACTGGTAAATAAGAAAGTTATAGGTACTAAATGGGTATTCAGAAACAAGCTAAATGAAGATGGTGTTGTAGTCTACAACAAGGCAAGATTAGTCTGCAAGGGTTATTCTCAAGAAGAAGGAGATGATTATGGTGAAACTTTTGCACTAGTAGAAAGACTAGAAGGTGTCAAAACTTTACTTGCATTTGCAGCCCATAAGAAGTTCAAGGTATACCAGATGGATGTTAAGTTTGCATTATTCAATGGGATATTGGAAGAAGAGGTATACATAGAGCAACCAAATGGTTATGATTTGATAGATAAGAAAGACATGGCATGCAGATTGCATAAAGCTTTGAATGGCTTAAAGTGGGCACCTAGAGCATGGTATAATCGGCTTTATACACATCTGATGAAGGTAGGCTTTGCACGAACCAGCGATGATATTAATATTTATCTCAAGTCTGAAGGAGATGAAATGCTGGTTAGTGAAGTATTTGTTGATGATATTATTTTTGGAGGTAATGATGTCATGAGCAATAGTTTTACAGATTAAATGAAAAATGAGTTTGAAATGTCTTTAGTAGGAGAAATAAAAAAATTCATAGGCTTGAAGATACAGAAGATGAAGAATGATATTTTCATTACACAATCTAAGTATGTGAAAGAGGTTTTGAAGACTTTTGCCATGAGTGGTTGTAAAGCAGTTGGAACGCCAACGGTTACAGGTTGTAAGTTGTCCAAGGAAGATGAATCTAAGTTTGTTGATGAAAAGGAATACATGTCAATGATTGGAAAATTACAATATGTTGTTCATAGCAAACCGAACATAGCCCATGCGGTTGGTATAGTTGCAAGATTCCAGAACAATACAAAGGAAGCACACCTGATAGAAACCAAGAGAATTTTTAGGTATCTGAAAGGTACTATTGACTATGGATTATGGTATCCATTTGGAGGAAACTTTGATTTGAGGGCATACACAAATTTTGATTGGACAGGAAATGTTGATGACCGAAAAAGCACTATCGATGTAGCATTCTTTCTTGGAGGAAGGCTTGTTTCATGGAGCAGTAAGAAGCAAATTTGTGCTTCACAATCTACTGCTAAAGCTGAGTATGTTGCAGCTTATATGAATTGCACACAGGCTATTTGGATGAGCTACATTTTGGAAGGTTTTAAGATGAAGATCTCTGAACCTATAAAGATTTTATGTGATAGTACAAGTGCCATAAATATTTCTAAGAATCTTGTTTTGCACGCACGAACCAAGCACATTGAATTAGAGTTTCACTTTGGAGGAAAAAAGTTCAAAGTAAAGATTTTATCTTAGAGCATGTTTCTACCAAGGAACAACTTGCAAATATTTTTACCAAACCTCTGCATAAGACCACTTGTGAGTATCTTAGAAGTCAGTCAGGCGTTGTCCCTCTTCATGAAGTTAGTTGAGCATGATGTTGATTGCATCTGTCCCTGAATCACTTGCAAAATATTAGAAGGATTGATGAAGAAGTGGCTGTCTTCCACAAGGGGAGCATCAAGTTATAGTATGTTGTTGATGCCCAATGAAAACTTGCAACTACATGTTTTACTTTCAATTTGACATTGTTGTCAAAGGGGGAGAAGAATTATGTGATTGAGGAGAAGAATTATCTGATTGGCAAAGGGAAAGCAGCGACAGGCTGAATACAGATAGATCATGGTGAATATTTGGTGATGTAAACCAGGATTCCTATTCACCATTCAACACAGCAATCAGAGGTGTAGATATTTGTATTGCCATCAATGCCGAAGGGGGAGATTGTTGGCATTTGCATGAAGATTGCATTAATGATATGTTATGTTGTCATTGATGTCAATTGAACTAGTAATTGTATTTATGATATTGATGATATTGTTAATATTGTTGTTATTAATATTGTCTTGTAACTGGTAGGAAGAGCTTTGAGGAAGATGTTGTAAATCGGTTTGTAAGTTTGTGAGTTTAATTGGTAACCGGTGTATAAGTTTAAACCCTTTCTATGTTATGTAACCGGTAAACCCTACCTGTTATTTTTGTTAAACCCTAACCAACTAAGTTTCCTGAATGGTTATGTTGGTTTATTATCTATTAAGCGGTAATGATGGAGACACGTGTGATCATTGTAAGAAGATAAATTTAGATTATTTTGGTGTGTTTGTTTGATTGTCTAGGGAATGAGCAAAGTGGATTGCATCTAATGCAAAGCCTGTCATGAGTTACAAGTCCGATGAAGCGGTGATCATGGAGCGGTTGGAATTTTCTTGAAGAATATGTATAGATTGCTATGTAAATCCAACAGTCACACTTGAACTGATTTGTTTGTAATCTCTATGAGAGAATTAGGTTTTTGTTAATTACCGACCTAATTGATTTGTATCTAAGGTCGATGAAGTTGTTTTGTTTAGTGTTGGATAAGTGTTGGTTGAAATCAGTTGAGTGTGTGGTTACCTATCCGGGTAATGGATCTACAGTTTGAGTAAAGGCAGATTGAAGCTTAAAAAGATCTGATCAAGCAAATGTAGTGCTATTCAGACAGATCAAGAAAAAGTTGTTGTCTTCTAACAATTACAGCAGAATTGAAATCCCCTAACCGGGTAAGCTCTAACAAGCATGGTTACTTCTTAAATCCTCTAACAAGGTAGTCCATTAGCTTGGATTCTCAAATCCTCTATCGAGGTCACTCCTAATAGGGTATATGCTTTTTATCAAGGCATTTTGTAAATCCCTGAACCGGGTGATTCCTAACAGGATCAGTTCTTAACAGGACTTATTGTAAAAGCTTTAACAGGCTTGGCTCCTAACAGGGAAAACTTCAGAAGAGTTGAGATAGCTATCTTGTGAGTCTCATCTCACCATGGTTTTTACCTATTTGGGTTTTCCATGTATAAACATTTGTGTCATGTGGTGAATTCTTTTGTGGTTATGATCTTATTTGTTGATTTTATTAACTTCTAATAAGGCATGATAACTGGAAGCATTGAGAGATGGAGTGTGTTGATATATGATTAAGCATTTGGAAGTTTACAAGTTGAATGTTATTTACTGTTAAGTTATTATAACAGTTAACTGTTTGATGTTGAGTATTCTTATGAGAATTGATCTTGAAAGTGATATTCTATTGATAAGTTTAGTTTGTGAGTTTGAGTTTGAGTCTTGAAAGTTTGTATCAGTTTTTCAGTTTACTAATTAACCCCCCCACCCCCCCCTCCCCTCTCAGTAATCTATCGAATACTTATTCTTTCATCATACCATCACTACTCGCTATAGGAGTATATAAAAATTAAAAAATAAAATACTAATAAGCCTTTCAAGACTGAAGAAATTAAGACCGACATATTCAAGAAGGAAAGAAGGCCAATGGTAATTTTGAAGCCAGGTGGAAAAATTCAAAATTAGGCATGGTAAGGTTAGATTTTCTTTTCTGGGTGTCTGTGGAACTTTTTCTTTGAGCAAGGGATAACACTTAATATACGGTGGGTGGCTCGTTAACTCATGTGGATGATATCTCTTGATATTTTTCCCCAAATATCCGCCAGCTAACATGTCATTTCATTCTTTCTTTTCTAGCGGCGAGGGGTTAAATGTTTTCAGATGCCTTTAAAGAAGCCTAAATTGTTTTTTATTGGTTGACCAACTTGATTCAAGATACATATAGTTAGGCAGGGAGAAAGCCAACAACTGGCTACCATTGATCTTTCAACCTCTGATCCTTATGTGGCCAATTTTGGCGTGCCAACCAACAGAACAAAATTATGATGCAGTTGCAAAAGAAATAGCTAGATGGTCCAGGTTAGAAAAAATGAAAGGATTTTATTGGAATTTGGCTTCAAAGGGAACAAGTCAGGACATTGTTGGTGATTTAAGGGTTATAGCAAAAATGAGAAATTTTCCTTTTGCTGCAAGATCAGCAAACTCTTAAAGTTGGGGGGCATGATAAGTTGATACTTTGTCATGTTTTTACCATCAAAACTCTTAGGTTTTTGACATCTTTTGGGTTGCATTGTGATAGTAAAGTATTGTGAATTGACTATATGTAATCCATGTGTTAAACCTGAACTTATGAAATCATGTTTGAACTTTGCCAGTCAATTCTTGCAACCATACCAATTTATTCCTACAGCCAAGTGATTTGTCCCTATTGATATGCGGATTATTTAGGATAATGTCATATGTGAGTTAATGAATGTATTAATTAAGTAAAATACGTATGCATGTCCTTGTATGTTGTTCTTGTTTTGTGCAGATAATAAATGATGTCGCGATGGACATTCTCCTTTTGTGCCTAAGGAATGAAGAATCACGTATGAGATGACTGGAGATCAAACTGAAGAGGAGCCAAGTGAACGCAAGATATGGCATAACTGGAGCAGCCATATATCAATATGGGAGTTTAAATCTAGTGGACATTGAATTCATAAAATATCGCTATGGCATGCAAAGACTGTGGTTCGGTTTAGATCCAGGTTTCCTGCAGCCAAGCTCTAGTTATCTTCTTCATATGTCAATCATCTGCCTCTTCTTCTGGGCGTGATTTGAGTTGTCCATTGTAATTGATATTTACTTTATAATAAGATCTTCCTTTTTCTTAGAGGCTAGACAGATAGAAAGGAATCGAGCAAAGAATTTTGGCAAGCATTCTAAAGTTTTTCTTTTAGAACATGTAATCATTTTCAGGAAGAAATGAAAGAAAAATATGTTGTTCTGATCAGTTAAAAGTATTTTGCTAGAAGTTTGATATCACTCATCCAAGGGGGCCCACTTGGTGAGTGATCCTGTGTTTATGTTCATTGAAATTAGTTTTTCTCTAGTTGCAGTAGAAGTTAATGACTGGATTGCTCCTGCAGCCACTGGAAATAGATTTGCTGACTGTTCCTGCAGCCAAGACAGAACATTGTGATTTATGTTATTTACATTAGATCATTCCAACATTTTTTTATAAAGCTTTCATGTAGCCTTCGATGATTTCCATTCTTTCCTTTTCTTTCTGCATAATGTTAGTTACTGCAACAAAGTAGAATAGCCATTGAAGGAGTTTAGTGCATATATAGTGCAGACCCATTTCAAGTTTTACGTCCCTGGGTTGATAACTAAATGAACACTAGCCATGAAAATAGTAACTTTACCAGATGAATGTCCAAACTTCGAATTGAGATTTCAATTAGAGTTATTATTATTATATTTGGGGTAGACAACAAGGGCAAAGGCAAGAGAGATTATCTTGTAGCTATTGACAGTGGTATTATTGATGAAGAATCTGATGATGATGATGATGGCGAAGATATTGTGTTTGTAGCAATTAAGGAAGAATTATCATATCAGAAGGCACTAGTATCTAGAATGGATAACTCTAATGATTGGATAATTGACAGTGTTTGTTCACATCACATGACCAGTGATCGGAGAAAATGTCTTTTCTTGAAGGAATTTGATGGTGGTGTTGTTAGATTTGGAAATGACTCACCCTGTACGGTGAAAGGCAAAGGAGTTATTTCTCTTAATGGGAAAAGCAGTGCTGACGATGTCTACTGGGTTAAAGGCCTAAAGAACAATCTTCTTAGTGATGCACAACTTAATGACAAAGGATACCCACTGGAATTCAGAAATGGCATATGCAAAATCTTTGACAACAAAGGTGAATTGATTGCAACCGGTAAACATACCAAAGGTAATCTATTTCATCTCAATCCTAAAGTTAGCAACTATTTGATTGCAAAGATGGATGATAGTTGGCTTTGGCATAGGAGACTTTTCCATATTAATTTTGATAATACTATTAAAGTAACCAAATCTAAGACTGTAAGAGGTCTACCTCAACTAGACAAACCGGTTAATGCTTTTTGTAAACAATGTCAACTAGGAAAGATGACTTCTTCAACTTTCAAGAAAAAGTCCTTCTCAGCAGACCACTTGTTAGATTTGGTTCATACAGAGCTATGTGGACCAATTAGAACAAGAACCATTCAACGTGACAGATACTTCATGATCTTCACTCATGATTGTTCAAGGATGATGTGGGTCACATTCTTGAAGGATAAGAATGAATCTTTTGGCAAATTCAAGGCATTTAGAGCCTTAGTTGAGAAAGAGAGTGGAAAAAAGATAAAATGTCTAAGAATAAATCAAGGCGGTGAATTCACTTCTGCAGAGTTCACTAAATATTGTGATTATAATGGTATCAAGTGGCAACTTTCTGCATCAAGAATACCACAACAGAATGGTATATCAGAAAGAAATAATTGTTCAGTGGTTGAAGTGGCTAGGACTATGTTGATACAAGGAGGTGTATCAAAAACATTTTGGAAAGAAACTATAAGTACAGCTCTGTATACAATGAACTGAGTTATAGTAAAAAGAGGTAAGGACAAAACCCCATATGAGTACTGGTATGGGAGATCACCTGATGTTAGCTATTTTAAAATATTTAGTAGCAAATTTTTTATTAAAAGAGGTGACTACATAAGCAAGTTTGAAGCTGAGAGCGATGAAGGCATATTTCTTGGTTATTCCACCAAGAGTAAGGCCTATAAATGCTTCAACAACCGGACACAAAAAATTGTTGAAAGTGTTGATGTTCATGTAGATGAATGTCTTAAAATTGCAAAAGGAACCAATTCTGAGAAAAATGAGGAATATCCTTGTATTTTACTTTTCGAACCTGAAATTGTTAAATCAGAAACCAGTAAATCAAATCCTGATGAAGTTGTTCAACCAGAACAAACAAATTTAGAAGAATATGACAATGAAGAATTTGAACCTGAAGAGAATGATCATGTTTTACCTAGGTATGTGAGATTGAATCACAGTCCTGAACAGATAATTGGGAATAAGGATGTTGGAGTACAAACTAGAAGGAGAATAAGAGAGAACTCTTGCATGATCTCCACCTTTGAACCAAGAAGTGCTAAAGAGGCATTTGGTGATGATCATTGGGTGAAAGCTATGGAGGAGTTAGATCTTAATTGAGAAGAACAACACTTGGACCCTGGTACCCCAATCGGTAAACAAGAATGTTATAGGTACTAAATGGGTGTTCAGAAACAAGTTAAATGAAGATGGTGGTGTAGTTCGCAATAAGGAAAGATTAGTATGCAAAGGATATGCACAAGAAGAAGTAGAAGACTATGGAGAAACTTTTGCACCAGCACCAAGACTGGAAGGTGTCAGAACATTGCTTGCATTTGCAGCTCATAAGAAGTTCAAAGTATACTAGATGGATGTCAAGTCTGCATTTTTGAATGGGATACTGGAAGAAGAGGTTTATATAGAGCAGACTAATGGTTATGCATTGATAGATAAGGAAGACATGGTATACAAATTGTATAAAGCTTTGTATGGATTAAAACAAGCACCCAGAGCATGGTATGAACGTCTTCATACTCATCTGATGAAGACAGGCTTTGTTAGAACCAGTGATGACAACAACATTTATCTCAAGTCTGAACGAGATGATATACTGGTCAGTGAAGTATTTGTAGATGACATTATATTTGGAGGTAATGATGACATGAGTAATTGTTTTGCATATGAAATCAAGAATGAATTTGAGATGTCATTAGTAGGTGAAATAAAAAATTTCATAGGCTTACAAATAAAACAAATGAAGAATGGTATTTTCATTACTCAATCCAAGTATGTGAAAGAGGTTTTGAAGACTTTTGGTATGAGTGACTGTAAACCAATTGGAACCCCAATGGTTACAAGTTGTAAATTGTCCAAGGAAGATGCATCTAAGTCTGTAGATGAAAAGGAATACAAGTCAATGATTGGAAAATTACACTATGTTGTTCACAGTCAATCGGATATTGCCCATGCAGTTGGTATTGTTGCTAAAATTCAGTAGAATCCTAAGGAGGCACATCTAATGGCAACCAAGAGAATTTTGAGATATCTGAAAGGTATTGTTGACTATGGATTATGTATCCATATGGTAGAAATTTTGGTCTGAAAGCATACATAGATGCTGATTGGGCAGGAAACATTGATGACCGGAAGAGTACTACCGGTGGAGCATTCTTTCTAGGAAGAAGGCTAGTCTCATGGAGTAGTAAAAAGAAGAGTTGCACTTCACAATCTACTGTTGAAGCTGAGCATGTAGCAGCTTATATGAATTACACACAAGCTATATGGATGAGGCACATTTTAGAAGGTTTGAAGATCAAAATCTCTGAACCTATAAAGATTCTGTGTGATAATACAAGTGCAGTAAACATTTCCACAAATCATGTTTTGCACGCAAGGACTAAGCACATTGAATTGAAATATCACTTCTTGAGGGAAAAATTTCAAATCAAAGATGTTATCTTGGAGCATGTTTCTATCAAGGAGCAGCTTGCAAATATCTTTACCAAACCTCTGCCTAAGACCACTTTCGAGTATCTTAGAAGTCAATTGGGGGTTTTCCCTCTTCATGAAGTCAGTTGAGCATGATGTTGATTGCATCAATCCCTAAATTACTTGCAGAATCTTACATGGATTGATGGAGTGCATGTATTCCACAGGGGGAGCATCAACATCATAGTGAGAGCAGAATTACATGTTTTACTTTCACTTTGGCATTGATTTCAAAGGGGGAGAAGAATTATGTGATTGACGAGAAGAATTATGTGATTGGGGAGAGGAAGTATGTGATTGATTAAGTGAACGAGCGGCAGGCTGAAGACACATAGAGCAAGGTGAATACTTGGTAGTGTAAACCAGGATTCCTATTCACCAATCTCAGCAGCAATCAGAGGCATTGATATTTGTATTGCCATCAATGCAAAAGGGGGACATTGTTGGCATTTTGCATAGAGACTGCATTAATGATATGTTGTCATTGATGTCAATTGAACCGGTAAATGGTATTCATGTTATTTTTGATATTGTTGTTTTTTATATTGGCTAGTAACTGGTAAGAAGAGCTTTGTGGAGCATGTTGTAAACCGGTATGTAAAGTTTGTGAGTTGAACCGGTGAACCAATGTAAAGGGTTAAACCTTTCTATTTAATGTTACCGATAAAACCCTATCTGCTATTAAACCCTAACGGACCAAGTTTGTTGGTTTATTATCTGATAAGCGATAATAATGGAGAAATGTGTGATCATTTGATTAAGGAGATATTCAAATTGCTTTGGTGCATTTTTTTTTTCTTGGGAAGGAGAAAAATGAATTGCATTTAATGCATAGCGTGTGATGAGTCGCAAAGTCCAATGAAGCAGTGATCATGGAGCGGTTGAAATTGTCTTGAAAAATGTGAACAGATTGTCATGATTTCTAATGGTCAAGATTATACCGACTTGTTTGTAATCTCGATAACGAGAATTAGGTTTTTGTTGTGTTACCAACCTAATTAATTTCTATTTAAGGTTGATGAAGTTGTTTATAAAGGTTCTTGGCAAGGTTGGTAGAAAACCCGTTGAGTGTGTAGTTTCCAAACTAGTGAATGGATCTGCACTTCGATTGAAGGCAAGTTGAAGGTTATAGAAGGATCTGATCAAGCAAAAGTAGTGCTATTCAGACAGATAAACAAAACTATTATTTGCTAACAATTACAGTGGAAGTTAAATCCCTTAACCGGGTAAGCTCTAACAAGCTTGGTTACTCATTAAATCCTATAACAAGGTGATCCATTAGCTTGGATTCTTAAATCCTCCAACGAGGTTACTCCTAACAAGGTATTGTGCTTCTAACAAGGCATATTTGTAAATCCCTTAACCGGGTGATTCCTAACTGGAATTAGTTCTTAACAGGACTCATTGTAAAGCTCTAACAGGCTTTGGCTCCTAACAAGATGAACTTCAGAAGAGTTCAGATAGCTATCCTTGTGAGTCCCACCTCACCATGGTTTTTACCTATTTGGGTTTTCCACATATAAACATTTGTGTCAAGTGGTGAATGATTTTTGGTTGGGACTTTATTTGTTGATATGATTAATTTCTAATAAGGTATGTTAAGTAAAAGCATTGAGAGATGAATATGTTGAGCTATGATTAAGTATTGTTGATGTTTACAAGATTAAAGGTGTTTACTGTTAAAGTTGTCATAACAGTTAAACCGGCTGATGTCAAGTATTTCCATGAATATTGATTTTGACTGAGATATGATTACTTTGTTTGACAAAGTTTGAGTTTGGGAGCTTATAATCAGTTTTTCAATATACTGATTCACCCCCTCCCCCCCTTTCCCCCCTTAGTATTCTACCAGATACTTATTCTATCATCATAACACATTTTTCTAATGTTAGATCATGGTATCATATCCTTTCAATTGGTGTGCATCATTGTTCTTTCTATAAGTCCACTAGTGCCCTTGCAAAAACATGGCAAGAATAATAATAAGAATGCCATCAAAGATAGATGAAAATAGAAAAATCCAAAATCAAAATTATCTTTGCTCTTCATACAAAGAGCTAAATACTCTAATTTATTTTATGCCTAATTTGCTAACTTAATATTAATTGTTCAATTACCATTCATACAATTGATATTGAATTAATCAAATTTCATTTATACTTAGATAAAATCCTCTTGAACTTGCTAGAAAACTTTGTTTTTTTTACAAGATTATATACTTATATACCTAATTCCCTTCTAATTTATAATAATCTCACCTTTACTTTTTTTTAGTTTAAAGAAATCAACGTTCACATGCAGCTAGCAATTGAATGAAAATAATAGAAATAGTGTACTTCAGTGTACTTCCCATTCATATTTCATATAATAGTCAAGAGAATGCGTACTATCAACCCAATCTTAAGTTTTTCATAAATTGTAGTACAAATTTTTTCTGTAGTACAATACTTTCTTCTACATAAATAAGCAATTTCCATATTCCACACAATATCTTGGCCCCGAGTCACGGCATCGGCTCGACAGGAGCTACCTTGGAACACATACACAATGAATATATATCTACCCAGGTGTATGTATATATCACATTCAGAAATATACGTTTATTCATTGTGAGCGTGTTCCCAGGTCGCCCTAGTCGACAAATCTGCTATTTTTTTAAACTTCTGATTTAATCTTATGTTTTCAGGCATTATTTTTTTCTGTTGCTTCTTCTCATGGTGATTCAATTTTCTGCTTTCAGGTGTGGAAAGTTTATGAAGATTTCGTTTATTTTGTAGTCAGTTTGATAATGACTTAAAGATAGATATCAATAATTATAATATAATTATTACACTGAAGGTGTATTACACTCACATAATCAATTCGTCTATTTCCATCATACTCACAGTTAGCTTCACAATTATGTCAATCTAATATTATAAAAATAATATAAAGATATGATAATATAATAATAATAATAATTAATCTTAATAGGTTTTTTTTGCTTTGGTGAAGAGTTTAATAGAAATATAAAAAATATTAAAAAATAGTAATATCTTAATAATAATTTAATATTGATTATAGTATCATAATATAATAATAATTTAATATTAGTTACAATGTAAGTACAAAGAAAAAAAACTCAATTCTCTCATTGGGACAGCAAGATGAGAGCAAATTGGTATGGACTAAAAATCCATCCCTTTATTGGGAAGGGGTGTGTGGAGACCATAAATCAAAGAAAGATTGTAGAGTGGTGCCCTTAAATAGCAGGTTGGTTTAAACTGAATATTGATGGGGCCTACTGGGACATCACAAGCACGTTGTATTATTCACTCTTCGGATGGCAATGGCATAACTAAACTAGCAAAACCTCTATTAAATGATACTAATAATGTGGCAGAAATTTAAGCAGCAATTGAAGGTCTTTGAATTACTAGAGATATGGGCATCAAAAAGATTCAAATAGAAGGAGATTCAACGATTATTATCAATGCCCTCAGAACAAGGTCTACCAGAAACTGGAGACTTAATTCATTTTTATGCAAAGTAGTAGACCTTATTAAAACCTTTGAAGCTTTCACTAGTAATCATATCTACAGAGGAGAAAATGTAAAGACGGATCCTCTAGCTAAAAGAGGTGCAGCTGGTTTTGAAGAGATATTTTCAAAAAATATAAGCTGAAAGAGAACAACGACTTGTTGGAATTTGCATGAAGATTGCATTAATGACATGTTATGTTGTCATTGATGTCAATTGAACTAGTAATGGTATTTATGATATTGTTGTTATTGCTGAAATTGTTGTTATTGATATTGTCTTGTAACCGGTAGGAAGAGATTTGAGGAAGATGTTGTAAACCGGTATGTAAGTTTGTGAGTTGAATCGGTAACCGATGTATAAGGTTAAACCCTTTCTATGTTATGTAACCGGTAAACCCTACCAGTTGTTTTTGTTAAACCCTATCCGATTAAGTTTGTTGAATGGTTATGTTGGTTTATTATCTATTGAGCGGTAATGATGGAGACACGTGTGATCATTCTAAGAAGATAACTTCATATTGTTCTGGTGCATTTGTTTGATTGTCTAGGGAATGAGAAAAGTGGATTTCATCTAATGCAAAGCGTGTGATGAGTTACAAGTCCGATGAAGTGGGGTGCTCATGGAGCGGTTGGAATTTTTTTGAAGAGTGTATATAGATTGCTATGTAAATGCAACGGTCACACTTGAATGGATTTGTTTGTAATCTCTATGAGAGAATTAGGTTTTTGTTATGTTACCGGCCTAATTGATCTGTATCTAAGGTCGATGAAGTTGTTTTGTTTAGTGTTGGCAAAGTGATGGCTGAAATCAGTTGAGTGTGTGGTTGCTTAACCGAGGAATGGATCTGCAGTTTGAGTAAAGACAGATTGAATCTTAAAAGGATCTGATCAAGCAAATGTAGTGCTATTCAGACAGATCAAGAAAAAGTTGTTGTCTTCTAACAATTACATCAGAATTGAAATTCCCTAACCAGGTAAGCTCTAACAAGCTTGGTTACTTCTTAAATCCTCTAACAAGGTAGTCCATTAGCTTGGATTCTCAAATTCTCTACCGAGGTTACAACTAACAGGATATTTGCTTTTTATCAAGGCTTTTGTAAATCCCTTAACCGGGTGATTCCTAATAGGATCAGTTCTTAACAAGAATTATTGTAAAATCTTTAACAGGATTGGCTCCTAACAGGGTGAACTTCAGAAGAGTTCAGATAGCTATCTTGTGAGTCTCATCTCAGCGTGGTTTTTACCTATTTGGGTTTTCCACGTATAAACATTTCTGTCATGTGGTGAATGTTTTTGTGGTTATGATCATATTTGTTGATTTGATTAACTTTTGATAAGGCATGATAACTAGAAGCATTAAGAGATGGAGTGTGTTGATATATGATTAAGCATTTGGAAGTTTACAAGTTCAATGTTGTTTACTATTAAGTTGTTATATCAGCTAATCAGTTGATGTTGAGTATTCTTATGAGTATTGATCTTGACAATGATATTATATTGATAATTTTAGTTTGTGAGTTTGAGTTCTAGTATGGGAAGTTTGTATCAGTTTTTCAGTTTACTGATTCACCCCCCCTCCACCTCCCCTCTCAGTATTCTACTAGATACTTATTCTTTCATCATACCATCAATTGGTATCAATGTGTCTCAAGTCCTCTTAAATCTAAAAGCCTAACAGCTTGAGGAAAACACCTTGTAGATCATGATGAAGAAGGAAGGTCTGAAGTTCAACAAAGATAACTATAGGATATGGAACGGAAGAATGAAGATTTACATTAAGATTCTGGAAAGTCAATATTGGGATCATGTCGAAACTCAGTATGTTACACCTACTGGAACTCTAACTGATGATCAGAAAAAAGAACAACAAGAAAATCATCAAGCATTGGAGGCTATTATCAGTTCCCTGTCAGATGTTGAATATGTAGATGTTCATGGTCTTGAAACTGCATATGAAGTATGAAAAAAACTTGAAGATATTTATAGATGTGATGAACATGTTAAGATTACTAAAGAGGAGAGCCTAAGAGGAAAGTTTGATGATATGAGAATGTCTGAAGGTGAGAATATCCATTAGTATAGTCAAAGGATAAAAGAGATAGTCAGTGCAATAAAAAGTGCAGGAGGGAAAGTGGAAGATGCCACAGTGATCAGTAAGGTACTGAGAACCCTTCTACCGATCTATGCTATTCGAGTTGCAGATATTCAGAAGATGAAGTCCATTGACAAAACTAAGGTAACTCTTGACTCTATCATTGGAAAACTTACTACTTTTGAATTAAACGGTTATGATGGTAGTCTACAGAAATCAAAATCTACGTTCAGAGCTTCTATCTCTAACACATGTGAGAAAGAGTAGAGATACTTATCATGGCTATGAATCTAGATCCGGCAGAGATGTTGATGATGAAGACAGCTTAGTGGAGCTTGAAGCATTGTTTGCAAAATGACTACCTACAGGGAATGGTAAATATAGAGGTAAACTACCTTTAAAATGTTTTGCATGCAACAAGATTGGTCATATAGCAACTAATTGTCCTAATGGTGAAAATGAACACAAGAGAGACAAATTCAAGAAGTATAAAGGTAAAGGCAAGAGAGATTGTCTTATTGTTATTGACAGTGGTATCACTGATGAAGAAGCTGATGATGATGCTAGTGAAGACTTTGTATTTGTAGCTATTAAGGAAGAGATATCATATCAGAAGGCACTAGTGTCCAGGATGGATAACTCTAATGATTGGATCATTGATAGTGGTTGTTCACATCATATGACCGGTAATCGAAGAAAATTAATTTCCTTGAAGGAATTTGATGGCAGTGTTGTCATATTTGGCAATGACTCACTCTGTATGGTTAAAGGTAAGGGAGTTATTTCTCTTAATGGGAAGAGAAGTGTTGACGATGTCTATTGGGTTGAAGGTCTAGAGCACAATCTTCTGAGTGTAGCACAACTTAATGACAGAGGATACCCACTGGACTTTAGAAATGGTATGTGAAAAATATTTGACAACAAGTTGAATTGATTGCAACCAGGAAACAAACCACAGGTAATCTATTTAATCTTAATCCTAAAGTTAGCAATTGTTTAATTGTAAAGATAGACGATAGCTAGCTTTGGCATAGGAGAGTTTGTCATATACACTTTGATAACATTGTTAAAGTGAGCAAGTCCAAGACAGTAAGAGGTATGCCTCATCTAGACAAACTGGTTAATGCTCTTTGCAAAGAATGTCAGTTAGGAAAGATGACTTCTTCAACTTTCAAGAGCAAGTCCTTCTCAGCAGAGCACTTGTTAAATTTGGTTCATATAGGTCTATGTGGACCAATAAGAACAAGAAGCATTCAAGCTGACATATATTTCATGAACTTCACTGATGATTGTTCAAGGATGATTTGGGTCACATTCTTGAGGGATAAAAATGAAGCTTTTGGTAAGTTCAAGGCATTCAGGACCTTAGGTTAGAAAGAAAGTGACAAAAAGATAAAATGTCTAAGAACAAATCAAGGCGATGAATTTACTTCTGAGAAATTCACTAAGTATTGTGATGAGAATGGTATCAAATGATAGCTTTCTTCACCAAGGACAACATAGTAGAATGGTATCGCAGAGAGGAATAGTCAGTCAGTGATTGAAGTTGCTAGGACAATGTTGATAGAAGAAGGTGTAGCGAAAACATTTTGGAAAGAAGCTGTAAGTACAGTTGTCTACACAATTAACCAAGTTCTGGTGAAAAGAGGTAAGGAAAAGGACCCTTATGAATATTGGTATCGAAGATCACCTGATGTTAGCTATTTTAAGATATTTGGTAGCAAATGTTTTATTAAAAGAGGTGGTTACATTAGCAAGTTTGAAGCTAAGAATGATGAAGGCGTATTTCTTGGCTATTCCACCAAGAGTAAGGCCTATAGATGCTCCAACAAACGTACACAGAGAATTCTTGAGAGTGTTGATGTTCGAGTAGATGAATGTCCTGAAATCTTAGAAGGAACTAGTTCGGAGAAAAAGGATGAAGATCCTTGCATTTTGCTTTTGGAACCTAAAATTGTTAAATCAGAAACCGATAAAGCAAATTTTGATGCACCTGTTCAATCGAAACAAATAAATTCAGAAGAAGATGATAATGAAGAAGTTGAACCTGAAGAGAATGATCATGTTATTCCTGGATATGTAAGACTAATTCACAGTCCGGAATAGATTATTGGGGATAAGGATGCTAGAGTACTAACTAGAAGAAGAATAAGAGAGAACTCTTGCAAGATCTCCACCATTGAACCTAGAAGTGCTAAGGAGGCATTTGGTGATGATTATTGGGTTAAAGCTATGGAGGAGGAATTGGATCAAATTGAGAAGAACAACACTTGGACCCCGGTACCCCAACTGGTAAATAAGAATGTTATAGGTACTAAATGGGTATTCAGAAACGAGTTCAATGAAGATGGTGTTATAGTCCGCAACAAGGCAAGATTAGTCTGCAAGGGTTATGATCAAGAAGAAGGAGAAGATTACGGTGAAACTTTTGCACCAGTAGCAAGACTAGAAGGTGTCAGAACATTACTTGCATTTGCAGCCCATAAGAAGTTCAAGGTATACCAAATGGATGTTAAGTATGCATTTTTTAATGGGATATTGGTAGAAGAGGTATAAATACAACAACCAGATGGTTATGCTTTGACAGATGAGAAAGACATGGTATGCGGATTGCATAAAGCTTTGTATGGCTTAAAGCAGACACCCAGAGCATGGTATGAATGGCTTCCTACACATATGATGATGACAAGCTTTGCAAGAACTAGTGATGATAGTAAAATTTATCTCAAGTCTGAAGGAGATGAAATACTGGTTAGTGAAGTATTTTTTGATGATATTATTTTCGGAGGTAATGATGTCATGGGTAATAGTTTTGCAGATGAAATGAAAAATGAGTTCGAAATGTCTTTAGTAGGCAAAATAAAAAATTTCATAGGCTTGCAGATGCAGAAAATGAAGAATGGTATTTTCATTACACAATCTAAGTATGTGAAAGAGGTTTCGAAGACTTTTGGCATGAGTGACTATAAACCAGTTGGAACACCAATGGTTACAGGTTGTAATTTGTCCAAGGAAGATGAATCTAAGTCTGTTGATGGAAAGGAATACAGGTCAATGATTAGCAAATTACACTATGTTGTTCATAGCAGACCGGATATAGCCCATGCGGTTGGTATAGTTGCAAGATTCCAGAATAATCCAAAGGAAGCACACCTGATAGCAACCAAGAGGATTTTTAGGTATCTGAAAGGTACTATTGACTATGGATTATGGTATCCATATGGAGGAAACTTTGATTTGAAGGCATACACAGATGTTGATTCGGCAGGAAATGTTTATGACCGGAAAAGCACTACCAGTGGAGCATTCTTTCTAGGAGGAAGGCTTGTTTAATGGAGTAGTAAGAAGTAGAGTTGTACTTCACAATCTATTCCTGAAGTTGAGTATGTTGCAGCTTATATGAATTGCACACAGGCTATTTGGATGAAGCACATTTTGGAAGGTTTTAAGATGAAGATATAAGAACCTATAAAGCTTTTATGTGATAATACAAGTTTCATAAATATTTATAAGAATCATGTTTTGTACACACAAACCAAGCAAATTGAATTAAAGTATTACTTTTTGAGGGCAAAATCTTAGAGTAAAGATGTTATCTAAGAGCATGTTTCTACCAAGGAACAACTTGCAAATATTTTTACCAAACCTCTGCCTAAGACCACTTTTGAGTATCTTAGAAGTCAGTTGGGGTACTCCCTCTTCATGAAGTTAGCTGAGCATGATGTTAATTGCATCAGTCCTTGAATCACTTGCAAAATCTTAGAAGGATTGATGAAGAAGTGGATGTATTTGACAGGGGGCGCATCAAGTTGTAGTATGTTGTTGATGCCCAATAAAAATTTGCACCTACATGTTTTATTTTCAATTTGGCATTGTTGTCAAAGGGGGAGAAGAATTATTTGATTGAGGAGAAGAATTATGTGATTGGCAAAGGGAAACCAGCGACAGGCTGAAGACAGATAGAGCATGGTGAATATTTCATAATGTAAACTAGGATTCCTATTCACCATTCACAACAGCAATCAAAGGTGTACATATTTGTATTGCCATCAATGCCAAAGGGGGAGATTGTTGGCATTTTCATGAAGATTGCATTAATAATATGTTATATTGTCATTGATGTCAATTGAATCAGTAATGGTATTTTTGATATTGATGATATTGTTGATATTGTTGCTATTGATATTGTCTTGTAACCGATAGGAAGAACTTTGAGGAAGATGTTGTAAACCAGTATGTAAGTTTGTGAGTTTAACCGGTAACCGGTGTATAAGGTCAAACCCTTTCTATGTTATGTAGCTCATAAACCCTACCAATTGTTTTTGTTAAACCCTATCTAATTAAGTTTGTTGAATGGTTATGTTGGTTTATTATATGTTTAGCGGTAATGATGGAGACATGTGTGATCATTGTAAGAAGATAAGTTCATATTGTTTTTGTACGTTTGTTTGATATTCTAGGGAATGAGCAAAGTGGATTGTATCTAATGCAAAGCATGTCATGAGTTACAAGTATGATGAAGCGGTGATCATGGAGCGAATGGAATTTTCTTGAAGAATGTGTATAGATTGCTATGTAAATCCGATGGTCACACTTGAACTGATTTGTTTGCAATCTCTATGAGAGAATTAGGTTTTTGTGATGTTATCAACCTAACTGATTTATATTTAAGGTCGATGAAGTTAGTTTATTTAATGTTGGCAAAGTTTTGGTTGAAATCAGTTGAGTGTGTGGTTGCCTAACTGGGGAATGGATCTGCAGTTTGAGTAAATGCATATTGAAGCTTAAAAGGATCTGACCAAGCAAATGTAGTGCTATTTTAACAGATCAAGAAAAACATGTTGTCTTCTAACACTTACAGCAGAATTGAAATCCCCTAACTGGGTAAGCTCTAACAAGCTTGGTTACTTCTTAAATCCTCTAACAAGGTAGTCCATTAGCTTGGATTCTCAAATCCTCTACAGACATTACTCCTAACACGGTATATGTTTTTTATCAAGTCATTTTGTAAATCCCTTAACCAGGTGATTCCTAACAGGGTCAGTTCTTAATAGGACTTATTGTCAAAGCTTTAATTGGCTTGGCTCCTAACAGGGTGAACTTCAGAAGAGTTCAAAAAGCTATCTTGTGAGTCTCATCTCACCATGTTTTTTACCTATTTGGGTTTTCCACGTCTAAACATTTCTGTCATGTGGTGAATGTTTTTGTGGTTATGATCTTATTTGTTGATTTGATTAACTTCTGATAAGGCATGATAACTGGAAGCATTGAGAGATCGAGTGTGTTGATATATGATTAAGCATTTGGAAGTTTACAAGTTGAATGTTGTTTACTGTTAAGTTATTTTAACAGTTAACTGGTTTATGTTGAGTATTCTTATGAGTATTGATCTTGACAGTGATATTGTATTGATAAGTTTACTTTGTGAGTTTGAGTTTGAGTGTAGGAAGTTTGTATCAGTTTTTTAGTTTACTGATTCACCCCACCCTCTCAGTAATCTACCAGATACTTATTCTTTCATCATACCATCAATTGATATCAGAGCATCTCAAGTCCTCTTAAATCTAAAAGCCTAACAGCTTGAGGAAAATATCTTGTAGATCATGATGAAGAAGGAAGGTCTGAAGTTCAACAAAGATAACTATAGGATATGGAGCGACAGAATGAAGATGTACATTAAGAGTCTGGGAAGTCAATATTGGGATCATGTAGAAACTCAGTATGTTACACCTACTGGAACTCTAACTAATGATCAGAACAAAGAACAACAATAAAATCATCAAGTATTGGAGGCTATTATCAGTTCCTTGTCTGATGTTGAATATGTAGATGTTCATGGTCTTGAAACTACATATGAAGTATGGAAAAAACTTGGAGAGATTTATAGCGGTGATGAACATATTAAGATTGCTAAAGAGCAGAGCCTAAAAGGAAATCTTGATGACATAAGAATGTCAGAAGGTGATAATATACAATCGTATGGTCAAAGGATAAAAGAGATAGTTGGTGAAATAAATAGTGCAGGAGGCAAAGTGGAAGATGCCACAGTGATTAGTAAGGTACTGAGAACCCTTCTACCAGTCTATGCTATCTGAGTTGCACCTATTCAAGAGCTGAAGTCCATTAACAAAACTCAGGTAACTCTTGACTCTATCATTGGAAAACTTACTACTTTTGAATTAAACGGTTATGATGGTAGCGTACACAAATCAAAATCTACATTCGGTGCTTCCGTCTCTAACACATCTGTGAGAAATAGTAGAGATACTTATCATTGTTATGAATCTAGATTGAGAAAAGATGTTGATGATGAAGACAGCTTAGTGGAGCTTGAAGCATTGTTGGCAAAACAACTACCTAGAGGCACTGGTAAATATAGAGGTAAACTACCTTTAAAATGTTTTGCATGCAACAAGATTGGTCATATAGAAGCTAATTGTCCTAAAGGTGAAAATGAACACAAGAGAGACAAATTCAAGAAGTATAAAGGTAAAAGCAAGAGAGATTGTCTTATTGTTATTGACAGTGGTATCACTGATGAAGAATCAGATGATGATGCTAGTGAAGATATTGGATTTGTAGTTATTAAGGAAGAGATATTAGATCAGAAGGCATTGGTATCTAGGATAGATAACTCTAATCATTGGATCATTGATAGTGGTTATTCACATCATATGACTGGTGATCGGAGCAAATTTGTTTCCTTGAAGGAATTTGATGGCGGTGTTGTCAAATTTGGCAATGACTCACCCTGTATGGTTAGTGGTAAGGGAGTTTTTTGTCTTAATAGGAAGAGCAGTGTTGACGATGTCTACTGGGTTGAAGGTCTAAAGTACAATCTTTTGAGTTTTGCACAACTTAATGATAGAGGATACCCAAAGGAGTTTATGAATGGTATGTGCAAAATATTTGACAACAAAGGTGAATTGATTGCAACCAGGAAACAAACCAGAGGTAATCTATTTCATCTTAATCCTAAAGTTAGCAACTATTTGATTGCAAAGATAGATGATAGTTGGCTTTGACATAGGATATTTTGTCATATAAACTTTGATAACATTGTTAAAGTGAGAAAGTCCAAGACAGTAAGAGGTCTGCCTCAGCTAGACAAACCGATTGATGCTCTTTGTAAAGAATGTCAGTTAGGAAAGATGACTTCTTCAATTTTTAAGATAAAGTCTTTCTCAGCAGAGCACTTGATAGATTTGGTTCATACAGATCTATGTGGACCAATAAGAACAAGAAGCATTCAAGCTGACAAGTATTTCATGATCTTCATTGATGATTGTTCAAGGATGATGTGGGTCACATTCTTGAAGGATAAAAATGAAGCTTTTGGTAAGTTCAAGGCATTTGGGGCCTTAGCTGATAAAGAGAGTCGCAAAAAGATAAAATGTCTGAGAACAGATCAAGGGGGTGAATTTACTTCTAAGGAATTCACTAAGTATTGTGATGATAATGGTATCAAATGATAGCATTCTTCACCAAGGACAACATAGTAGAATGGTATCATAGAGAGGAACAACCGGTCAGTGGTTGAAGTTGCTAGGACAATGTCGATACAAGGATGTGTAGCGAAAACATTTTGGAAAGAAGCTGTAAGTACAATTGTCTACACAATTAATTGAGTTCTAGTAAAAAGAGGTAAGGAAAAGACCCCTTATGAATATTGGTATCGAAGATTACCTGATGTTAGCTATTTTAAGATATTTGGTAGCAAGTGTTTTATTAAAAGAGGTGATTACATTAGCAAGTTTGAAGCTAAGAGTGATGAAGGCATATTTCTTAGCCATTCCACCAAGATTAAGGCCTATAGATCGTTCAACAACCGGACACAGAGAATTGTTGAGAGTGCTGATGTTCGAGTAGATGAATGTCCTGAAGTCTCAGAAGGAACCAGTTCAGAGAAAATGGATGAAGATCCTTGCATTTTGCTTTTGGAACCTTAAACTGTTAAATCAGAAACCGGTAAAGCAAATTTTGATGCACCTGTTCAATCAGAACAAATAAATTCAGAAGAAGATGATAATGAAGAAGCTGAACTTGAAGAGAATGATCATGTTATTCCTATATATGTAAGACTGAATCACAGTCCTGAACAGATTATTGGGGATAAGGATGCTAGAGTACTAACTAGAAGAAGAATAAGAAAGAACTCTTGCATGATCTCCACCATTGAACCTAGAAGTGCTAAGGAGGCATTTGGTGATGATTATTGGGTTAAAGCTATGCAGGAGGAATTGGATCAAATTGAGAAGAACAACACTTGGACCCAGGTACCCTGACCGGTAAATAAGAATGTTATAGGTACTAAATGGGTATTCAGAAATAAGCTAAATGAAGATGGTGTTGTAGTCTGCAACAAGGCAAGATTAGTCTGCAAGGGTTATTCTCAAGAAGAAGGAAAAGATTATGGCGAAACTTTTGCACTAGTAGAAAGACTAGAAGGTGTCAGAACTTTACTTGCATTTGCAACCCATAAGAAGTTCAAGGTATACCAGATGGATGTTAAGTTTGCATTATTGAATGGGATATTGGAAGAAGAGGTATACATAGAGCAACCAGATGGTTATGATATGATAGATAAGAAAGACGTGGCATGCAGATTGCATAAAGCTTTGTATGGCTTAAAGTGGGAACCCAGAGCATGGTATGATAGGCTTTATACACATCTGATGAAGATAGGCTTTGCACGAACCAGTGATGATAGTAATATTTATCTCAAGTCTGAAGGAGATGAAATACTGGTTAGTGAAGTATTTGTTGATGATATTATTTTTGGAGGTAATGATGTCATGAGCAATAGTTTTGCAAATTAAATGAAAAATGAGTTTGAAATGTTTTTAGTAGGAGAAATAAAAAAATTCATAGGCTTGAAGATACAGAAGACGAAGAATGATATTTTCATTACACAATCTAAGTATGTGAAAGAGGTTTTGAAGACTTTTGCCATGAGTGGTTGTAAACCAGTTGGAATGCCAACGGTTACAGGTTGCAAGTTGTCCAAGGAAGATGAATCTAAGTTTGTTGATGAAAAGGAATACAGGTCAATGATTGGAAAATTACACTATGTTGTTCATAGCAGACCGGACATAGCCCATGTAGTTGGTATAGTTGCAAGATTCCAAAACAATCCAAAGGAAGCACACCTGATAGAAACCAAGAGAATTTTTAGGTATCTGAAAGGTACTATTGACTATGAATTATGGTATCCATTTGGAGGAAACTTTGATTTGAAGGCATACACAAATTTTGATTGGGCTGGAAATGTTGATGACCCAAAAAGAACTATCAGTGCAGCATTCTTTCTAGGAGGAAGGCTTGTTTCATGGAGTAGTAAGAAGCAGATTTGTGCTTCACAATCTACTGCTAAAGCTGAGTATGTTGAAGCTTATATGAATTGCACACAGGCTATTTGGATGAGCTACATTTTGGAAGGTTTTAAGATGAAGATCTCTGAACCTATAAAGATTTTATGTGATCATACAAGTGCCATAAATATTTCTAAGAATCTTGTTTTGCACGCACGAACCAAGCACATTGAATTAAAGTATCACTTTTGAGGAAAAAAGTTCAAAGCAAAAATTTTATCTTAGAGCATGTTTCTACCAAGGAACAACTTGCAGATAGTTTTAACAAACCTTTGCCTAAGACCAATTTTGAGTATCTTAGAAGTCAGTCGGGGGTTGTCCCTCTTCATGAAGTTAGTCGAGCATGATGTTGATCGCATCAGTCCCTATATCACTTGAAACATATTAGAAGGATTGATGAAGAAGTGGATGTCTTCCACAAGGGGAGCATCAAGTTATAGTATGTTGTTGATGCCTAGTGAAAATTTGCAACTACATGTTTTACTTTCAATTTGACATTGTTGTCAAAGGGGGAGAAGGATTATGTGATTGAGGAGAATAATTATGTGATTGGCAAAGCGAAACCAACGACAGGCTGAATACAGACAGAGCATGGTGAATATTTGGTAATGTAAACCAGGATTCCTATTCACCATTCACAACAACAATCAGAGGCGTAGATATTTGTATTGCCATCAATGCCGAAGGGGGAGATTGTTGGCATTTGCATGAAGATTACATTAATGATATGTTATGTTGTCATTGATGTCAATTGAGATGATATTATTAATATTGTTGTTATTAATATTGTCTTGTAACTAGTAGGAAGAGCTTTAAGGAAGATGTTGTAAACTGGTTTGTAAGTTTGTGAATTTAACTAGTAACCGGTGTATAAGGTTAAACCCTTTCTATGTTATGTAACCGGTAAACCCTACCTGTTGTATTTGTTAAACCCTAACCGATTAAGTTTTTTTGAATGGCTATGTTGGTTTATTATTTGTTAAGCGGTAATGATGGAGACACGTGTGATCATTGTAAGAAGATAAGTTCAGATTTTTTTGGTGTGTTTGTTTCATTGTCTAGGGAATGAGCAAAGTGGATTGCATCTAATGCAAAGCCTGTCATGAGTTACAAGTCCGATGAAGTGGTGATCATGGAGCGGTTGGAATTTTCTTGAAGAATGTGTATAGATTGCTATGTAAATCCAACGGTCACAGTTGAACTGATTTGTTTGTAATCTCTATGAGAGAATTAGGTTTTTGTTATGTTACCGACCTAATTCATTTGTATTTAAGGTCGATGAAGTTGTTTTGTTTAGTGTTTGCAAAGTGGTCGTTGAAATCAGTTGAGTGTGTGGTTGCCTATCCAGGTAATGGATCTACAGTTTGAGTAAAGGCAGATTGAAGCTTTAAAAGATCTGATCAAGCAAATGTAGTGCTATTCAGACAGATCAAGAAAAACCTGTTGTCTTCTAACAATTACAGAAGAATTGAAATCCCCTAACCAGGTAAGCTCTAACAAGCTTGGTTACTTCTTAAATCCTCTAACAAGGTAGTCCATTAGCTTGGATTCTCAATTCCTCTATCGAGGTTACTCCTAATAGGGTATATGATTTTTATCAAGGCATTTTGTAAATCCCTAAACCGGGTGATTCCTAACAGGATTAGTTCTTAACAGGACTTATTGTAAAAGCTTTAACAGGCTTGGCTCCTAACAGGGAAAACTTCAGAAGAGTTCAGATAGCTATCTTGTGAGTCTCATCTCGCCATGGTTTTTACCTATTTGGGTTTTCCATGTATAAACATTTCTGTCATGTGGTGAATTCTTTTGTGGTTATGATCTTATTTGTTGATTTTATTAACTTCTAATAAGGCATGATAACTTGAAGCATTGAGAGATGGAGTGTGTTTATATATGATTAAGCATTTGGAAGTTTATAGGTTGAATGTTGTTTACTGTTAAGTTATTATAACATTTAATCGGTTGATGTTGAGTATTCTTATGAGAATTGATCTTGATAGTGATATTCTATTGATAACTTTGGTTTGTGAGTTTGAGTTTGAGTCTGGGAAGTTTGTATCAGTTTTTCAGTTTACTGATTAACCCCCCCCCCCCTCTCAGTAATCTACCGGATACTTATTCTTTCATCATACCATCACTACTCTCTATAGGAGTATATAAAAATTATTAAATAAAATAGTAATAAGTGTTTCAAGACTGAAGAAATTAAGAACGACATATTCAAGAAGGAAAGATGGCCAATGGTAATTTTGAAGCCAGGTGGAAAAATTCAAAATTAGGCACGGTAAGGTTAGATTTTCTTTTCTGGGTGTCTATGGAACTTTTTCTTTGAGCAAGGGATAACAATTATTATGTGGTGGGTGGCTCCTTAACTCATGTGGATGATATCTCTTGATATTTGTCCCCAAATATCCGCCAGCCAACATGTCATTTCATTCCTTCTTTTCTAGCGGCGAGGGGTAAATGTTTTAAGATGCCTTTAAAGAAGCCTAAACTATTTTTTATTGGTTGACCAACTTGATTCAAGATACATACAGTTAGGTAGGGAGAAAGCCAACAACTGGCTACCATTGATCTTTCAACCTTTGATCCTTATGTGGCCACTTTTGGCATGCCAACCAACAGAACAAAATTATGATGCAGTTGCAGAAGAAATAGCTAGATGGTCCAAGTTAGAAAAAATGAAAGGATTTTATTGGAATTTGGCTTCAAAGGGAACAGGTCAGGACACTATTGGTGATTTAAGGGTTACAGCAAAAATCAGAAATTTTCCTTTTGCTGCAGGATCAGCAAACTCTTAAAGTTGGGGGGCATGATAAGTTGATACTTTGTCATGTTTTTACCATCAAAACTCTTAGGTTTTTCACATCTTTTGGGTTGCATTGTGATAGTAAAGTATTGTGAATTGACTATATGTAATCCATGTGTTAAACCTGAACTTGTGAAATCATGTTTGAACTTTGCTGGTCAATTCCTGCAACCATACCAATTTATTCCTGCAGCCAAGTGATTTGTCCCTGTTGATATGCGAATTATTTAGGATAATGTCATATGTGAGTTAATGAATGTATTAATTAAGTAAAATACGTATGCATGTCCTTGTATGTTGTTCTTGTTTTGTGTAGATAATAAATGATGTCGCGATGGGCGTTCTCCTTTTGCACCTACGGAATGAAGAATCACGTATGAGATGACTGGAGATCAAACTGAAGAGGAGCCAAGCGAATGCAAGATATGGCATAACCGGAGCAGCCATATATCACTATGGGAGTTTAACTCTAGTGGGCATTGAAGTCGCAAAATATCGTTATGGTGTGCAAAGACTGTGGTTTGGTTTAGATCCACGTTTCCTGTAGCCAAGCTCTTGTTATCTTCTTCATATGTCAATCATCCACCTCTTATTATGGGCGTGATTTGAGTTGTCCATTGTAATTGATATTTACTTTATAATAAGCTCTTCCTTTTTCTTAGAGGCTAGACAGATAGAAAGGAATCGAGCAGAGAATTTTGGCAAGCATTCTAAAGTTTTTCTTTTAGAACATGTAATCATTTTCAGGAAGTAACGAATGAAAAATATGTTGTTCTGATCAGTTAAAAGTATTTTGCTAGAAGTTTGATATCACTCATCCAAGGGGGCCCACTTGGTGAGTGATCCTATGTTTATGTTCATTGAAATTAGTTTTTCTCTAGTTGTAGTAGAAGTTCATGACTGGATTGTTCCTACAGCCAATGGAAATAGATCCGCTGACTGTTCCTGCAGCCAAGATAGAACAGTGTGATTTATGTTGTAATAACCCATCTTCAATTCCTATTTCATGTAATAACCCTCCAAAATTGATTCAACAAAAATTGAGTATTATTTTTTTTTTTTTCCTCATTATGTTTTATTCAATTGCATACTCTGGGCATCCATCCAATTAGGATTAGGCATTCATCCATTCGGAATGAGCTTCTAACCATACGGGTTAGGCAATTGTCCATACGGGACGTAAAATTCCATCTATCCAATACGGGATAGGCATCTACCCATACGAGGTAGGCATCCATCCAAACGGGATAGGAGATGCTCTGGCCAGAGACTTAGACTCATCGGGACCATTCGGGTCCTGAGCCACTCACTAAGTACTACACTCTTCTAACAAGAATGCACCGAGGTCGCCGTCCTTAGGAGTAATTAAAATTAATACAAGCTTGACTTCCGCCTCGGAATTTGGCTTAAAGCCTCGGGAAGTCAAGCGAATCCATACGGGATTCCTTCCGAGTATGCATTGAATTAAATTGATTATCTTATCTTTAATTAGGATTCTTACTCAACCAAGCCTAGACGCCACCCGCGAATGCCTGAGTACGAGGGACAACTCCGTCCCAAGACTGCCTACATACCTGCTTCGGCACGGGATCAAGGCGTAAAGTATGTAGTTCTATTTTCTAATCTATGGTTTGATGTAAACTGATTTGTGGGTACGCAACCCTTTCTAGGGTCAGTGTCCCAGACAATTTCTCTGCGGTTGCTACCCACGATGGTAGCACTTAAGCGAAGGCTCAAGATGGCCTATTGCTTGTGGCCTAAAAAAGAAAATAACTAGATCCTAATACTTATCAGGAGCGTCACCCAATTGCAAATCACCAATATCCTCTTCGAGATGAATTAAATAAATAAAGAAAGTAAATTTCATGAGGGTATTTAACTTGACCATCCTTAAAAGGGGTTTACTATGGTGTATCTCAACGGATGTGAAAATCATTTAAAAGTTATCTTATTAATTATCGATCCAAGAGGGATTACCCGCCCCTTGGATTTTAACTTCCAAATGTCCCTTATTACTCCCCGACGATTTATAGGGACGATGCCACAGACATCGTTAATGCAGCTTTATTAGGTGTTAAGTGCAGTAGTTCAACACGATGGCATTACCCGTAAGCGTGACCCAGAGGCACCATATATACCGAACGCTGCTAGTTTTGGTTTTCCAACTTCCTTGTTTAGTTTTCTAACTATGAATAACAAAAATGAAAGCGTAAATAATTGAAGTAACTACTTGAAGTGTAATTTGCATAACAATGAAACTTGCATAATAGTAATTGCATGAAAGATATAATTATTCTATAAATAATTCGCATGCTATGAACCATTAATAAAAGCAATTAATCTATGAGAAATAAGAAGATTTAACGAGTCCAAAATATGATTACATTTAAGCATTTGTATTAATGTAAGTTAATCTCTAAAGACCAATCGAGTGTCCCAACGATTCTTAATGGGTTGAGCAATTTAATTTTAAGAGGATATAGTCTACAATTTTAGTACTTACTAAGGATAATTTAAATATGAACTTGCTACATATTAGCCCAATTTTTCTAAGTCGAAAAACGATATCTTAAAGCTTACACAAAAAAAAAAATTCATTATTTATTAAATGCTATTTCTATCAAATAAAGAAAAATTTTAATTAAATAACAAAGAGTATTAATTTCCCAATTTAAAATTTCAATCCACAAATTTGAAAGGAAAAGAAACTTTTAAATTAAACATCATATTTACTTGGTAGTATATAGGGCGCGGGGTGGGGACCACGGGTCCCATCACCCCTGCGGCCCTGCATGCGCAGGTCCGCAGAGATGAGGGGACCCGTGGGCCCCTCCGTACCCTGCGACGGTTACCATGTAACCGTCCATGCACACACTGTCGCCTTTTACGTAAAACGTCGTGCGTTACGGGGTTCGAGGAAATTTAAAGTTCGAAATGATTTCTTCCTTTTTTCTTTTTTTTTGGGTTATATATATATATATATATATATATATATATATATATATATATATATATATATATATATATATATATATATATATATATATATATATATATATATATATATATATATATATGTATGTATATAAATATATATGTTCTTATAATATTATTATTATATTTTTTTTTTTCCTTATACAGGAGTATTGCATTTTTATATTATTGAAATCATTCAGAGAAGGTAGATAACAGGTCTGATGGAAATAATGATAATATTCACAGATTAAATACAATGAAGCAGTAACCAGAGAGGTTCTTCTTCTCTATTTTTTTTTCATTTCTTTTGTTTTCTACACAGGGAGATCTATTCACAGGGAAAGGAGTAAATTTGTTTGTACACACAGGGAGATCTGTTCACAGAGAAAAGAGAAAATTGTTTGTTTATATGCACAGGGAAAATCTTTCACAAAGGGGAAATGTTAAACGTATTTTACAGAGGATTTAGAAAACCAGAAGATGAGAAATCTTAGAGAGATTGATTACAGCAAGATCCTTTCGAATACACAGTTCTGATTTTAAATCAATAACCAGAGAAAGGGATATATTTCAGACTTAAATCAACTCAATTCTAAAACTTAATAAGATATTCCAATGATTTAATCTGGGTGAATCTAATTCTTATCAAAATTTTGAAATGAATGGATCTAATTTTTATCAAAAATAATCTGAAGCAATGAATCTAATTTTCATCAAATGACTCTATTCTCCTAAACCATTTAATCTATTTCTTTCAAAACTGAAACTAATTTCTTATCAAGAATTTAAAACAAATGAATCTCATTCTCATTTTAATCTACTTCTTATCTAAAACTAATTTTTTTTAATCAAGAATCTGAAACAATGAATCAAACAATTTAATCTACTTTTTATCAAACATTTTAATCTACTTTTTATCAAAATCTGAAACTAATTTTTATCAAGAATCTGAAACAATGAATCAAACAATTTAATCTATTTTTTTATCAAACATTTTAATCTACTTTTTATCAAATGATTCTAATTTCCTAAATAGTTTAATCAAATCTAATCTACAACAAGAATAAGATGCATGAAACTAAGTTTGAGAGAACCTGGTGCTTGAAAATGGTGTAGAGTCTTCCTTGATCCTCCAAATTTGAAGAGAAGTCCTCCCAACAAAATCTTAGCTGAAAATGAAAACTGACTACAAAGGAAAATTTTACTTGCAGAATTTCTTATGGAATAGCCAACACTCATTTTGAAACTTGTACCTCTTTTATAAAAGAAATTTCAAATTCCCACTACCTAATTATTAATTGAAAAAAAAGAGATTCTCTCCCAATTTGGCCTCCATGCAAATTGATTAGGCTTAGTGGGAGGAGTTACATGCAAGGCTGGTGGAGAAGCCTCTAGAAGCTTCTTATTCCTCCTACGACATGTGCCTTAATTAGGGTGAGGGAAATTAAATAACCAATTAAAATATATATATATATATATATATATTCTATGTGTGTGTGTGGTTTATTATTTTTATTCCCTTACAATATTCATTCAATAGTTTATCCAAGGAAATATAATAGAGTTTTGTATTTAAATCAAAAAAGGTGATAAAGGAGGGTTGTGACATATGTTATTTACATTAGATCATTCCAGCATTGTTTTATAAAGCTTTCATGTAGCCTTTGATGATTTCCATTCTTGCCTTTTCTTTCTGCATAATGTTAGTTACAGCAGCAAAGCAGAATAGCCATTGAAGGAGTTTAGTGCATATATAGTGCAGACCCATTTCAAGTTTTACGTCCCTGGGTTGATAACTAAATGAACACTAGCCATGAAAATAGTAACTTTACCTGAGGAATGTCCAAACTTCGGATTAAGATTTCAATTAGAGTTATTATTATTATTATAGTTGGGGTAGACAACAAGGGTAAAGGCAAGAGAGATTATCTTGTAGCTAGTGACAGTGGTATTACTGATGAAGAATCTGATGATGATGATGGTGAAGATATTGTGTTTGTAGCAATTAAGGAAGAATTATCATATCAGAAGGCACTAGTATCCAGAATGGATAACTCTGATGATTGGATCATTGATAGTGGTTGTTCACATCACATGACCGGTGATCAGAGAAAATGTCTTTTCTTGAAGGAATTTGATGGTGGTGTTGTTAGATTTGGAAATGACTCACCCTATATGGTGAAAGGAAAAGGAGTTATTTCTCTTAATGGGAAAAGCAGTGCTGACAATGTCTACAGGGTTGAAGGCCTAAAGCACAATCTTCTTAGTGTTGCACAACTTAATGACAAAGCATACCCACTGGAATTCAGAAATGGCATATGCAAAATCTTTGACAACAAAGGTGAATTGATTGCAACTGGTAAACATACCAAAGGTAATCTATTTCATCTCAATCCTAAAGTTAGCAACTATTTGATTGCGAAGATGGATGATAGTTGGCTTTGCAATAGGATATTTTGCCATATTAATTTTGACAATACTATTAAAGTAACCAAATCTAAGACTGTAAGAGGTCTACCTCAGCTAGACAAACCGGTTAATGCTCTTTGTAAAGAATGTCAACTAGGAAAGATGACTTCTTCAACTTTCAAGAAAAAGTCCTTCTCAGCAGAGCACTTGTTAGATTTGGTTCATACAGACCTATGTGGACCAATTAGAACAAGAAGCATTCAAGGTGATAGATACTTCATCATCTTCACTCATGATTGTTCAAGGATTATGTGGGTCACATTCTTGAAGGATAAGAATGAATCTTTTGGCAAATCCAAGGCATTTAGAGCCTTAGTTGAGAAAGAGAGTGGAAAAACGATAAAATGTCTAAGAATAGATCAAGGCGGTGAATTCACTTCTGCAGAGTTCACTAAATATTGTGATTATAATGGTATCAAGCGGCAACTTTCTGCATCAAGAATACCATAACAGAATGGTATATCAGAAAGAAATAATTGTTCAGTGGTTGAAGTGGCTAGGACTATGTTGATACAAGGAGGTGTATCAAAAACATTTTGGAAAGAAACTATAAGTACAGCTCTGTATACAATGAACTGAGTTATAGTAAAAAGAGGTAAGGACAAAACCCCATATGAGTACTGGTATGGGAGATCACCTGATGTTAGCTATTTTAAAATATTTAGTAGCAAATTTTATATTAAAAGAGGTGACTACATAAGCAAGTTTGAAGCTGAGAGCGATGAAGGCATATTTCTTGGTTATTCCACCAAGAGTAAGGCCTATAAATGCTTCAACAACCGGACACAAAAAATTGTAATTTACTTTTCTAATCTGAAACTATTAAATTAGAAACCGGTAAAGCAAATCCCGATGAAGTTGTTCAACCAGAACAAACAAATTTAGAAGAATATGACAATGAAGAAGTTGAACCTGAAGAGAATGATAATGTTTTACCTAGGTATGTGAGATTGAATCACAGTCATGGACAGATAATTGGGAATAAGGATGTTGGAGAAAAAAACTAGAAGGAGAATAAGAGAGAACTCTTGCATGATCTCCACCTTTGAACCAAGAGGTTCTAAAGAGGCATTTGGTGATGATCATTGGGTGAAAGCTATGCAGGAATTAGATCTTAATTGAAAAGAACAACACTTGGACCCTGGTACCCCAATCGGTAAACAAGAATGTTATAGGTACTAAATGGGTGTTCAGAAACAAGTTAAATGAAGATGGTGGTGTAGTTCGCAATAAGGAAAGATTAGTATGCAAAGGATATGCACAAGAAGAAGGAGAAGACTATGGAGAAACTTTTCAACCAGCACCAAGACTGGAAGGTGTCAGAACATTGCTTGCATTTGCAGCTCATAAGAAGTTCAAAGTATACTAGATGGATGTCAAGTCTGCATTTTTGAATGGGAACTGGAAGAAGAGGTTTATATAGAGCAGTCTGATGGTTATGCAAATTGTATAAAGCTTTGTATGGATCAAAACAGGCACCCAAAGCATGGTATGAACGTCTTCATAGTCATATGATGAAGATAGACTTTGCTAGAACCAGTGATGACAACAACATTTATCTCAAGTCTAAAGGAGATGATATACTGGTCAGTGAAGTATTTGTAGATGACATTATATTTGGAGGTAATGATGACATGAGTAATTGTTTTGCAGATGAAATCAAGAATGAATTTGAGATGTCATTAGTAGGTGAAATAAAAAATTTCATTGGCTTACAGATACAACAAATGAAGAATGGTATTTTCATTACTCAATCCAAGTATGTGAAAGAGGTTTTGAAGACTTTCGGTATGAGTGACTGTAAACCAATTGGAACCCCAATGGTTACAAGTTGTAAATTGTCCAAGGAAGATGCATCTAAGTCTGTAGATGAAAAGGAATATAGGTCAATGATTGGAAAATTACACTATGTTCACAGTCCATCGGATATTGCCCATGCAGTTGGTATTGTTGCTAAATTTAAAAAGAATCCTAAGGAGACACATCTAATGGAAACCAAGAGAATTTTGAGATATCTGAAAGGTATTGTTGACTATGGATTATGTATCCATATGGTAGAAATTTTGGTCTGAAAGCATACATAGATGTTGATTGGGCCGGAAACATTGATAACAAGAAAAGTACTACCGGTGGAGCATTCTTTCTAGGAGGAAGGCTGGTCTCATGGAATAGTAAAAAGCAGAGTTGCACTTCATAATCTACTGTTGAAGCTGAGTATGTAGCAGCTTATATGAATTACACACAAGCTATATGGACGAGGCACATTTTGGAAGGTTTGAAGATGAAAATCTCTGAACCTATGAAGATTCTATGTGATAATACAAGTGCAGTAAACATTTCCACAAATCATGTTTTGCACGCAAGGACTAAGCACATTGAATTGAAATATCACTTCTTGAGGGAAAAGGTTCAAATTAAAAATGTTATCTTGGAGCATGTTTCTACGAAGGAGCAACTTGCAAATATCTTTACCAAACCTCTGCCTAAGACCACTTTTGAGTATCTTAGAAGTCAATTTGGGGTTTTCCCTCTTCATGAAGTCAGTTGAGCATGATGTTGATTGCATCAGTCCCTGAATTACTTGCAGAATCTTACATGGATTGATGGAGTGCATGTATTCCAGAGGGGGAGCATCAACATCACAGTGAGAGTAGAATTACATGTTTTACTTTCACTTTGGCATTGATGTCAAAGGGGGAGAAGAAATATGTGATTGAGGAGAAGAATTATGTGATTGGGGAGAAGAATTATGTGATTGAGGAGAATAATTATGTGTTTGATTAAGTGAACGAGTGGCAGGCTGAACACACATAGAGCAAGGTGAATACTTGGTAGTGTAAACCAGGATTCCTATTCACCAATCTCAGCAGCAATCAGAGGCATTGATATTTGTATTGCCATCAATGCAAAACGGGGACATTTTTGGCATTTTGCATAGAGACTGCATTAATGATATGTTGTCATTGATGTCAATTGAACCGGTAAATGGTATTCATGTTATTTTTTATATTGTTGGTTTTTATATTGGCTAGTAACTAGTAAGAAGAGCTTTGTGGAGCATGTTTTAAACCGATATGTAAAGTTTGTGAGTTGAACCAGTGAACCAATGTAAAGGGTTAAACCTTCTATTTAATGTAACCGATAAAACCCTTTCAGCTATTAAACCCTAACCGACCAAGTTTGTTGGTTTATTATCTGATAAGCGGTAATGATGGAGAAATGTGTGATCATTTGTTTAAGGAGATATTCAGATTGTTGTGATGCATTTTTTTTTGTCTTGGGAAGGAGAAAAATGAATTGCATTTAATGCATAGCGTGTGATGAGTTACAAAATCCAATGAAGCAATGATCATGGAGTGGTTGAAATTGTCTTGAAAAATGTGAAGAGATTGTCATGATTTCTAACAGTCAAGATTGTACTGACTTGTTTGTAATCTCAATTATGAGAATTAGGTTTTTGTTGTGTTACCGACCTAATTAATTTCTATTTAAGGTCAATGAAGTTGTTTGTAAAGGTTGTCGGCAAGGTTGGTAGAAAACCCATTGAGTGTGTAGTTTCCAAACTAGTGAATGGATCTGCACTTCGAGTGAAGGCAGGTTGAAGGTTATAGTAGGATCTGATCAAGCAAAAGTAGTGCTATTCAGACAGATTAACAAAATTGTTATTTTCTAACAATTACAGCAGAAGTTAAATCCCTTAACTAGGTAAGCTGTAACAAGCTTGGTTACTCATTAAATCCTATAACAAGGTGATCCATTTGCTTGGAATCTTAAATCCTCTAGCAAGGTTACTCCTAACGGGGTATTGTGCTTCTAACAAGGCATATTTGTAAATCCCTTAACCGGGTGATTCCTAACTGGAATTAGTTCTTAACAGGACTTATTGTAAAGCTCTAACAGGCTTTGGCTCCTAACAAGATGAACTTCAAAAGAGTTCAGATAGCTATCCTTGTGAGTCCCATCTCACCATGGTTTTTACCTATTTGGGTTTTCCACGTATAAACATTTGTGTCAAGTGGTGAATGATTTTGTGGTTGGGACTTTATTTGTTGATATGATTAATTTCTGATAAGGCATGTTAAGTAAAAGCATTGATAGATGAATATGTTGAGCTATGATTAAGCATTGTTGATGTTTACAAGATTAAAGGTGTTTACTGTTAAATTTGTCATAACAGTTAAACCGGTTGATGTCAAGTATTTCCATGAATATTGATTTTGACTGAGATATGATTACTTTGTTTGACTGAGTTTGAGTTTGGGAGCTTATAATCAGTTTTTCAATATACTGATTCACCCCCCCCCCTCTTATTATTCTACCAGATACTTATTCTTTCATCATAACACATTTTTCTAATGTTAGATCATGGTATCATATCCTTTCAATTGGTGTACGTCATTCTTCTTTCTATAAGTCCACTTGTGCTCTTGCAATAACATGACAAGAATAATAATAAGAATGACATCAAAGGTAGATGAAAATAGAAAAATCCAGAACAAAATGGATTTAGATTTCCAATTAATAAAGAGGTCGATCTAGTCCCATAGAAAGCATACAACACTTATTCAACATTATGAAGGGTTTATAGTCAAATGATAATGATAGTAAGGATAATGACATTGTTACTATTTTATACTAACTTATAGCATATATGTAAACTTATGTGATAATTGCTTTGATTGTTGTTATATTAATTTATTTGTATTTATTTATTAATGGGAAGCCTATTACATTGGCATTAAAAATAATATTATTAATTATGGGTGATTGAAATGTCCTACATAAAATCCATCCATTTTTTTCAAAGATAAGATAAGAATGAATATAAAATGAAAATATAATGATATGATAATATAATTATAATAATGCAAACTTTATTTTAGTCAGTCTAAAAAAAATATAAAAAATAGAATAATATAATAATTTCATGTTTTTTTGGCTTTTGTAAAAAGTTTAATAGAAATAAAAAAATATAATAATAAGAATATCTTTAAAAATAATAATAACATATATCAATAATTATAATATAATTATTACACTGAAGGTGTATTACACTCACATAATGAATGCACAAATGTGTGTTAATAAAAACTAGAACCATTAAATTTGATGTGTTTGTGACACTTAAATGCATGAAAAGTTAAAAAAAAAAATTATTTATTTTCTCCTCCACTCACTTTGATTTTAAATATTAATCAATTCGTCTATTTCCATCATACCCACAGTTAGCTTCACAATTATGTCAATCTAATATTATAAAAATAATATAAAGATATGATAAAATAATAATAATAATTAATCTTAATAGGTTTTTTTTGCTTTTGTGAAGAGTTTAATAGAAATATAAAAAATATTAAAAAATAGTAATATCTTAATAATAATTTAATATTGATTATAGTATCATAATATAATAATAATTTAATATTAGTTACAATGTAAGTGCAAAGAAAAAAAACTCAATTCTCTCATTGGGACAGCAAGATGAGAGCAAATTGGTATGGACTAAAAATCCATCCCTTTATTGGGAAGGGGGGTGTGGAGACCATAAATCAAAGAAAGATTGTAGAGTGGTGCCCTTCAATAGCAGGTTAGTTTAAACTGAATTCTAATGGGGACTGAATTTTGATGGGGCCTACTGGGACATCACAAGCAGGTTGTATTATTCACTCTTTGGATGGCAATGGCATAGCTAAACTAGCTAAACCTCTATTAAATGATACTAATAATGTGGCAGAAATTCAAGCAACAATTGAAGGTCTTTCAATTACTAGAGATATGGGCATCAAAAAGATTCAAATAGAAGGAGATTCAACGATTATTATCAATGCCCTCAGAACTGGTTCTACCCCAAACTGGAGACTTATTTCATTTTTATGCAAAGGAGCAGACCTTATTAAAACCTTTGAAGCTTTCACTAGTAATCATATATGTAGAGAAGCAAATGTAAAGACGGATCCTCTAGCTAATAGAGGCACAGATTGTTTTGAAGAGAGATTTTCAAAAAATATAAACTAGAAGAGAACAACGTCTCTCTGTAGGAGTATATAAAAATTAAAAAATTAAATAGTAATAAGTCTTTCAAGACTGGAGAAATTAAGACTGACATATTCAAGTTGGTGAAGCTTCCTCTTCATGATTTAGCATTTATTTCACTTGATGGATGGTGTAGAGGTTGTCCTCTTCCTTGGTTCCTGAGTTTTTTGTCTTTAGCAAGCTTCCTGAACATTCTTCTCTCTACTCTTCATCCATTTCTATGCATTGTCTCATTGCCTCGCGCTTGCTAGTTTTTCTCTTCAAGTTTTCTAGTGATTACAAGTCCCGCTTAGGCATGGTTGTTAAGGATTCTCCAATTCGTCTATTGTCTTCAAAGAGACAAATGGTGTTTATAAGAGAAATCAGTGAAAAAAGGATGCAGGAGGTATTGTTGAAATACCATTTTGTTATTTCTAGGGTGGTCAAAACAACTTTGGGTGATCTCTTTTTGCGAACAAATCATAAGTACAAGTTTAATAGAAAGATTCCTATCATTTTCCTTGCAACCCTGCTACATTTGGGGCTTTCTAAGGAAAAAAATGAGAAGTTATGCAGGATTATATTTAAATCTAACTTGTTTGGGGGTCTAGTTCAAGTTCTTAGGAACATAGATGATTATTTGACAATCCCATTACCAATAGATCTAATTTCAACTATAGATGATTATTTCAAGTTCAAGTTCTTAGGAACATAGATGATTATTTCAAGTTCAAGTTCTTAGGAACATAGATGATTATTTGACAGTCCTTCAACTAGTTCAAGTTCTTAGGAACATAGATGATTATTTGATAGTCCTTCAACTATAGAAGGTTTAATATTCAAAAGAATTATAATTTCCTATGGGCTCTTTTCAAACAGATGAAGATAGATAGAGATGACTCAAAGTTTGCTTCAGAGGAGCATTTAATGGTTTGGGAGGATGAACTTCATGAGAATCTAAATAAATTAATGTTTCTTATGATGGTTTGGAAAAACCTCAAATACCCCTGATAATGCTGAAATAAACCAATATGCAAGAGTTACGAGAGTACTTCCTGATGAGGAAATCCTTTACCTAAAGGAAAGTGAGAAAAGGACTTCAAATTATTACTTAACCTATCATTAAAAACTTGGTGTTATCCATCAAACTAGCTTTTGTTGGCCATTTGGAGGAATTGATTATCTGTTGCATTGATGTTTTGTCATTGATGTCAACACTAGTTGTTTGGATGTTTTACCGGCACCCTTTTGGTCCCGGTAGGTTGAGTAGTTTCTGGTTGGTTTGGATCCAGCATGATCTGGTAGGCTCCGGTATGGTTTGGCTATTGTATTGTCTTATTCATAATACTCATATTCATATTCAGTAAGTTGGTTTTGGTCTGGTGATTGCATGCTATCTTGTTTGCTTGGAAGCTTGGCTTGTGGTTCTGGCGAGGGTTTCACCGACAGAGATTTTGATGAATATCTTTGATGATATACATAATTGGTGTTGGTGCATCTTCTGGTGGAGTTTCAGGATGTTGATGGTGATCATGTTCGAGACTTGGTGGATATAGATCATTGCTTTAGCATGTGGACCTATATTGGGTCCCGGTTGATCTAGGTTATGGACCAGCTTAATGTAACATATGGATTGGACCTCTCGATGTGGTTTCCAGGATGTCTTATGTCTTGGATATTGTTTGTTTGGTCTAAGGCTAACATGTTTTGTAATTGTGTAATTGGTTTATTGTCTGGTGGCCGACCTGATTGTTTATGGTCAAGGGTTTGTATATATATGATGTAAGATCTCATTGTAGATCATCATGGGAATTAGATCATAGGTATAAGGTCAAGGAATGGGATATGGATATGTAATGTGCAAATAATGTAATATCATTCAGACCGATGATTTGGTCCATCATTGGAGATCAAATTGGGTTTATGTAAGAGGATTTAGTCCTCTGGTATTGAGCTTAACCGAAACTGTACTCAGGCATAGGAGATGCTATCTTTGCAGCTCATTCCTTCTTCCGGATTGTAGTCTGGATTTGTATGTAGTCAGTGAGACTCCTTTTGTGATGAGCAGTGTGCTCTAGGTTGTTGGCCTTCCTGCAAGTGCAGGCCCCTCAATTGTAATTCACATACTTAGTACAAAAGTATTATTTGACTGTGAGTAGGCTTCCCGTCGTGGTTTTTCCCTTTACCAAGTTTTCCACGTATAAATCTTGGTGTCATGTGGATGGGATTTATTTTGTGATTATTGTTTATGCTTAATTGGTTTAACTGCTATTCAGGTATTTGGTCTAAGCATTCCGGTATTAATTTTTTGGGTTCCGGTACTAAAGTTTTAATTGCTAAATGTTCTGGTAATCCGTGACAACTGATTCACCCCCCCCCCTCTCAGTTGTCTTTCAGATATTTGAAATGTCTAACAATTGGTATCAGAGCATTGGTCCTCTCTACAGAAAGATTAACCGCTTGAGGAAGACCCTATGGCGACTAATAGTTCAAGTTCATCCAGTTCATTTGGAGCTATATTTCAGAGAGATATTCCTAGGCTTGATGGAACAAATTACATAGTATGGAAGATTCGGATGGAGACTCATTTGAGATGTCTTGGCAAGGAGATTTGGAAGATCACATAGAAGGGTGTTACACCTCATAATCCGACATCTGGCAATCCTCCTCCAAAACAATAAGATAAGGATCTTGAGAATTATTGTAGAGCAAGAGAAGCCCTCTTATGTGCACTTTCTGATCAACAAATAATGGGATTAACCAACAAAACATCTAGAAAGGCTATATGGGATAAGTTGGAGACTTTTAATGAAGGTGACCCTACAGTGAAGATTGCTAAACTCGATGGTTACCGGGTGAGATATGAAAACCTAAAGATGGAAGAAGATGAAAGGATTACTGCATTCATGGAAAGGGTAAATGAGTTTGTTATGGGAATTCAATGTTGTGGTGGAACTCTAAGTGAAGATGAAATTGCTTCTAAAGTTATGAGAGCCCTAATACCATCTTACAAGATGAAGGTTACTACTATTAATGAGTTGAGAATAATGGCTAATGCATCTGTCAACAGAGATACCTTGGTTGGGAAATTATCTTCTTTTGAGCTTGAAGAATTTGGACCTTCTGGAGCCGTGAAGATTGAACCTACTTTTCATGCATTTGCATTAGAAACCAGTAAGAAAGATTGGAAAGCTTTATATGCAAAGGAATAGGATGATATGAAGAGAGAAGATGATGAGTTTGAGCAACTTGAAGCACTATTTTCTAGAAGAGTACCTAAAGGACCGGTAGGAAGTAAGTATGAAGGAAAAGAACCTTTTAAATGTTTTGCATGTAATAAGATTGGTCATTTTGCATCTACATGTCCTGAAAGGAATTCAAGATTTAAAGAAAGAGTTAGAAGATCATTTAAGCCTAGCCCTGGATATCAAAACAAATATAAGTACATGAAAAATAGAGACAAATCATGCTACATAGTGGATGAGGAAGGCATTACTGATTGTGATGATGAATTGGTCGAAGACTCTGCTAGTGGCTCCGGCAATGGGAAGGAATGGGTGGTTCCTGGCTATCAAGGAAGATGTTTTGGCATTGGAAGAGAATGTACCTGAAGAGAAGGAACTTGCTGCTAAAATTGAAGACAAGGATGAATGGGTAATTGACAGTGGTTTTTCACATCATATGACTGGAGATAAATGGAAGTTTCTATCTTTGCGAGAATTTGATGGCGGTCTAGTTAGATTTGGAGATGACAAAGCATGTATGATCAAAGGAAAAGGAACTATATCATTGGATGGTAAGAACAATACTGATAATGTTTATTATGTTGAAGGTTTAAGGCATACTCTTTTGAGTGTAGGACAATTGGTGGATAAGGGATTTCAATTACAGTTCAAGGATAGAAAATGCAAAATCATTAATAGATCTAGTTTGGAGATTGCAACTGGTACACAGACAAAAGGTAATATATTTCATTTGAATTCTGGTGGGAAAACATGTTTGATTGCACAAAATGATGAGAGTTGGCTATGACATAAAAGGTTGTGTCATGTGAATTTTGATTGTATTGTGAAGATCAGTTCAACTAAGGTAGCTAGAGATATACCTAAGATTGTAAAGCCCTATAATCCGGTATGTAAACAATTTCAAATGGGTAAATAGGTCAGAACCTGTTTTAGGAGTATACAAGATAAATATAATGATGTTCTTGATCTTATTCATACTGATTTGTGTGGCCCTGATAGAGTTTAAAGTTTTCAAGGTGATAGATATTTTATGCTAATCATTGATGATTATTCTAGAATGATGTGGGTTACTTTTCTAAGGGAGAAATTTGAGACATTTGAAAAGTTTAAAATCATTAAGGCTAAAGTGGAAACTAAGATAGGATTGAGGATTAAATATTTGAGGTCAGATCATGGTGGAGAATTCACATTTGGTGAGTTTAATAACTTTTGTGAGAAGAATGGTATAACGAGACAATTTTTTGATCCCCGAACACCTCAGCAGAATGGAGTTGTGGAAAGGAAGAATAGAACTATCTTGGATGTTGCTAGAACAATGATGATGGAAGCTAGTCTACCTCATATCTACTCAAGAGAAGCAGTGAGCATAGTGGTTTATACATTCAATAGAATACATATCAAAGGAGAAACTGGTAAGACACCTTATGAATTATGGTTTGGCAATACATCTACAGTTAAGTATTTGAGAATATTTGGTAGTAAATATTATATCAGGAGAGTTGATATCATTGGCAAATTTGATCCTAGATGTGATGAAGGCATATTTCTTGGTTATTCTAATGAAAGAAAGGCATATAGATGTTATAACAAGAAATTGTAGAGAATTGTGGGGAGTGCTAATGTCAAGGTGGATGAGCTAAATAGAGGTCAAATCAAAGTTTATCAGAAGGAACCGGCGGTGGAAATGATTATATTTGAACCGGTAGCACCTTTACTGGAACATAGTGTTGAACCAGTTACTTTGGTAGTATTAGAAAATTCTACTGTAACTGAAGAATTAGGAAGAGGAACAGAGAGTCAGAGGACTCCTAGGTATGTGAGATTGAATCATTCAGAAGATTAGATCATTGGGGATAAGAACAATGGAGTGATAACAAGAAGAAGACTGGAAACTAATGAGATATGTTTAATTTCACAAGTTGAACCGGTATCAGTAATTGAGGCATGTAAAGATGAATATTAGTTGAAAGCTATGGAAGAAGAATCAGATCAGATTGAGAAAAATAACACATGGACTTTGGTTCCCCGGCCTAAAAATAAGAATGTTATTGGAAATAAATGGGTTTTGAGGAATAAATTGAATGGGTATGGTCAAGTTGTAAGGAATAAGGGTAGATTGGTTTATAAAGGATATTCTCAAAAGGAAGGAATTGATTATGGTGAGACTTTTGCACCTATAGCTAGGATTGAAGATGTAAGATTATTTCTTGCCTATGCTACCCATAAAAACTATAAGGTTTATCAGATGGATGTTAAGTGTGCATTTTTGAATGGGGCTCTTGATGAGGAAGTTTATATTGAGCAACCTTATGGTATTTCACTATCAGATGATACAAACATGGTTTGCGGGTTAAGAAAATATTTATATGGATTGAAACAAGCACCTAGAGCTTAGTATGCAAGGTTGGATAAATATCTTTTGAAGCTTGGTTTTAATAAGAGTAATGTTGACAGTAATTTATATTATAAGATCATTGATTATGATATACTGATTATTGAAGTATTTGTTGATGACATCATTTTTTGAGGTGAAGATAACCTATGCATGGAATTTTCTAAGAGTGTGGAGAAAGAATTTGAAATGTCTATGATTGGGAAAATACATTTTTTCTTAGGTTTGCAGATTACTCGGACTAACAAAGGTATCTTCATCTATCAAACTAAGTATGCTAGGGAATTGTTGAAGAAATTTGGTATGGGAGATTCTAAACCGGTAAGTACTCCTATGATTACAAGTGAGAAATTGACAAGGAAAGATGTTTCTGCACCGGTGAATCCTACAAGATACAAATCTATGATTGGAGGTCTGTTTTATTTGACTCAGACTAGGCCTGACATAATGAATGTTGCTTGTATTGCATCTAGATTTCAGAGTGATCCTCGAGAAAATCATGGGAGTGCAGTGAAAAGGATTTTTAGATACTTACAAGGTACATCAGAATATGGTTTGTGCTACTCTAAGGATGATGACTTTGCTTTATGTGCATACAGATGTTGATTGGCCTGCAGATGTTGATGACCGGAAAAGTACTTCTGGTGGAGCTTTCTTTCTTGGAAAGAAGTTAGTTTCATGGATCGGCAAGAAACAGTCATGTACTTCTTTATTTACTATTGAAGCTGAATATGTTGTTGTTGCTACTAAATGTACACATGTTTTATGGATGAAGAAAATGTTTAAGGATATCAAAGTGCATTGCACTGGACCGGTAGTTATTCACTGTGATAACTCTATTGCTAATGACATATCAAAGAATCCAGTATTTCACTCTAAGACAAAGCACATATCTATCAAGTATAACTTTTTGAAGGAAAAGGTGGAAGAAAATGAAGTCAGATTGGTTTATGTGAACACTAAAAAGCATACTGCAGATATTTTCACTAAACCTTTACCTAAAGAACCATTTGAGTACCTAAGAGAGAGGTTAGGGGTTTATGCCCCTTTGGCAGAGAACTGATTGATGCTTTTTGGCATCAGTTCGGTATGCATTATCAGAGACATGAGTCATTATGGCACTAATGTGGGGAGGCTACTGCTCAAGGGGAGTAGTTATCTTTGCGATTCATTGGTTTATGTTTTTGCTTTGATATTTTTGTCAGATTTCTAGCATTGATGTCAAAGGAGGAGAGATATTGATCTGAAAAAGAAAAACCTGAGGGGTTATATACATTAGGGGGAGAGATATATGTGTAATTCAGAGCTTTACAGAGATATCATTCATAGGGGGAGTTTGGTCTTTGTTTCAGTACTTCAATGCTATATCTTTATGCGAGAGATTGTTGGTTGTCTTCCATTAGGGGAGACTTGTTTGGCATTTCTTGGTACTTAGATGTTTTTCACGTCTAATGTTTCCATTAATGCCAAAGGAGGAGATTGTTGGCCATTTGGAGGAATTTATTATGTGTTGCATTGATGTTTTGTCATTGATGTTAGCACTATTTGTTTGGATGCTTTACCGACACCCTTCTGGTCCCGGTAGGTTGAGTAGTTTCTGGTTGGTCTGGATCTGGCATGATCTGGTAGGCTCCAGTATGGTTTGGTTATGGAATTGGCTTATTCATAATACTCATGTTCATATTCAATAAGTTGGTTTTGGTCTGGTGATCAGATGCTATCATGTTTGCTTGGAATCTTGGCTTGTGGTTTCGGCAAGGGTTTCACTGGTAGAGTTTTTGATTAAAATCTTTGATGATATGCATAAGTGGTGTTGGTGCATCTTCTGGTGGAGTTTCAGGATGTTGATGGTGATCATGTTCGAGACTTGGCAAATGGAGATCATTGCTTTAGCGTGTGGACCTATATTGGATCCCAATTGATCTAGGATGTGGACCGGCTTAATGTAACGTATGGATTGGACCTCTCGATGTGGTTTCCAGGATGTCTTATGTGCTGGATATTGTTTGTTTGGTCTAAGCATGACATGTTTTGTAATTATGTGATTGGTTTATTGTCTGGTGGCTGACCTAATTTTTATGGTCGAGGGTTTGCATATATATGATGTAAGATCTCATTGTAGATCATCATGGGAATTAGATCATAGGTATAAGGTCAAGGAATGGGATATGGATATGTAATGTGTGACTAATGTAATATCATTCAAATAGAGGATTTGGTCAATCATTAGAGATCTAATTGGGTTTATTTAAGAGGATTTAGTCCTCTGGTATTGAGATTAACCGAACTGTACTCAGGCATAGGAGATGTTATCTTTGCAATTCATTCCTTCCTCCGGATTGTAGTCTAGATTTCTATGTAATTAGTGAGAGTCCTTTGGTGATGAGAAGTGCGCTCTAGGTTGTTGGTCTTCCTACAAGTGCAGGCCCCTCAATTGCAATTCACATACTTATTGCATAAGTATTATCTGACTGTGAGTAGGCTTCCCACCGTGGTTTTTCCCTTTACTAGGTTTTCCACATATAAATCTTGGTGTCATGTGGATGGGATTTATTCTGTGATTATTGTTTATGCTTAATTGGTTTAACTGCTTCGGTATTTGGTTTAAGAATTCCGGTATTAATGTTTTGGGTTCCGGTATTAAAATTTTAATTGCTAAATGTTCTTGTAATCTGTGACAATTGATTCACCCCCCCCCCCTCTTTCAGTTGTCTTCTAGTTATTTGAATTGTCTAACAGCTTTAACAATATCTTCCTATTTGTTATCATTAAAATCTTACCCTCTTGTTGTAGAAAACCTCTCCAAGTTTAATGAGACTTATTTGATGCTTCTTAGAGATTCTCAAAATGATCCTTCAATTATTTGATCAAGCTCTTCTTTCTCTATATAGGACATATCCATCAAGCACTACAATGATAGTTTTAGCAGAGATTTGTAGAATTGTTTATAACATTTGATAAATGACTCTCAACATTTCTCACTGTCACATGACCTTGTAATAGCTCTTATCATTGGGTTTATGATTTATTAGACTTTTAAAACTTGTTCAATCTTGGAAAAATGCTCAATATTTATTCAAGGTTAAAGAAAGTCTAACAAGATTAGAGTCCATAACAACCTATATTCCAAATATTGACTCTCATGACCTATTCCCTAGGCCTACATCTTCATCCTACATGAGTCTCTACATTATGTTTAAATATCAAGATTATGTGCTTTATTACTTTTACTAGGTCATGATACTCTATCACTTTCACTAATAATTCAAATAGATTAGTTATGCATGACATACCTTTTACTTGTGGCACTTGATATCATTGTGTTTAATTTTCACACTACCCTCATACTATTTCATACTATAATTCACCAATTCTTTTTATTTTATTTGTAGTTCATTTAGGAGGTCTATAAGGGATAGAAACACTATCTTGGACCTCATTATACTTTTTCTTCATCAATCCCTTAATTTTGTTAATTATTTTCCTCCTAGTGTTGATGAAAATATTGTCTAGAGTTCTCATAAGCATTAGGGTTTGAAAAAGATTTGATCCTTTCATTATTTAATTTTTTTAGTATTTAAAGGAAAAGAATCAACTACCCACACCTTTCTATGAGTGATATTTACTATGACATCTTGATTAATTATTTGACAAGTGTTTAATCATTTCATTTATTTCTATTGTTTATGACTCTCCACACTCCTACAAAACTTGACCATTCATTATGTAACAAAATATAAATTAATAAGAAGACATAGATAGAGCCATAGTCATTTATTATTAGTTTTCATACTTTGATAGAGATATTTCATGCTTATGGAGGTCCTTGGAGACATTAGTGATCTCATAAATTAGTTCATTAGGATTAGGGATTTTTAAAAAGCCATTTAAATCTTGATAGATCTTCATAGGGTATCACATACCAAACTGGTCTTGGACAACATGATTTTTCTCCCTTGTATAGGTTTGTAGATATCTCCCCAATGTTCTAAAATAGCTGATAGAGTTTGACAAATTCTTCAAGTGTTCAAAATACCTCCACAACATTCCAACTCATGCATCATTACATTGTTCAACCAACATAAAATTTGCATCCATAAAGATGTATGAATACATGGGAATGATGTGTGTAATTTTTGAAACCCTCCCTTCTTCCTTCAACATATCAGGCATTAAAACATGGAACTTATTTTCATCTCTTGACTATTCAATCTATCAACAAGATTAATTACCTAATCTCAAAAGACGGACCAATATGCTAACTCAACTTTAAATCATATCCAACAACTTGACTCTTTCAAATGAAGTTTCCCTCTCTTTTATGAATGTAATTTTTTGGAGACTTTAAGGTTTAAATGTAACTTTATGACTACTAAGAGATTTTTTAAATAGAGGAAGACATGATTCTCACTCCTCTTTATATGACACTACATTAGACGTCATTTCAAGAATCCTAAAAGACTAATAATCTTGATAAATTTTTGAAAAGGACTAAAGGGTAACCATTAATCAACCCAAACATCCCTCATGACTAATTTGAGTTTGGTGGGACTCATATTTATCAATAGTAATCAAATTTAGTTCTCAAATTAGAAAATATATATACAATAAAGAACAAGATTTTCAAATATTTACACATTATTCATGGGGAGATTCTAATGATTGATATTCTATGTAATTACATTATTTAATTATTACGCAAGTCACATGGCACTAAGAGTATAAAAAATCTAGATTTCTACATATTTATACCAATTATAGAGTTCTTATTGACTCCCATATAACAATCTACAACTACTTTTTTTATAACCTAGTCATTAACCAACTACTTCGCTAAATTATATATGTAAGCATGACATACAAATATTATATTAGCATATTATCATATTATAGGCCCCTACTCACCAATGCATCATTTTTAAGTATTTGAAAAACATGGATCATTTAAAGAGACAATCCACATTTGTTTGACTAACTATGTGTAATGGTGAAAAATTAGGGTTTCCACACCACGAAGGATGAAAACCACTATTTTTTCTTAGGATGACCATTACATTTAAAAGAGGGATGAGATCCAATAGATTCAATCACAAACCAGCAAGGATAAGGATTGAATACTGATTGGATTCCACATGGTGGAGTTGATTTGCCCTCTTTTTGTGAGTTGAATTGCTAAAATTAGGGAAAAGTGTTGAAAATGAAGGTAAAAAAGCAAAAACAGTGAGCTATAGATCTGGGCATGAGACACACACCTATAATTTGAGAAGTATAAGTAGATTCAGATCTGATCCCCGAAAAAGCTCCAAAAATGTCGGGACTGAAATGCATGTCGCTCTAGTCCTAACTTTTTGCACACCAAAAGGGGTTGATTTGCCTCTGCTAATAATTTTGATTCTCAAGATCACAGCTTCGTACCTATTTCTTGCACACAAAAAGAAAGGGAAATAGGCTGGGAATAGGGGCTTGCCTATGTCAAACCCTAGTATAGGAATTAACCTTGATTGGAATATTGCAAATACTGAAATAAATAATGGAAGGATATACCTCAAATCTGCAATGACTAATAATGATACTTTTATTCATGAATAAAATCACATATATTGTATGAAATGGCGTTCACATGACAAAACCCTAATCATACACACATGCTTGAATATGAAAGATGTAATGTTTCTCCATAATTGATGAATGAAGAATGCAGCCTTGAAGACCTCTAGAGATGCTTGATGATGAATACTCTAATGCTTGAACACTTGAATGCTTGATTATTATAATTTTTCCCTTGCTTCATGTATCCTCTATATGAAAATGAGAGGGGAAAGCCTCCTTATATAATTGCCCGTTGAAAATCATGCTAATTTTATGGCACACACCGACACACAGAGAGATTTCCATCTCAAATTTGATAATGCAAGAGGGGTTCAAAATAGGGCCCAATTAAGGAGGACCAAAGCATGGCACCCTGGTCCTAGGGAGGACCAAAGCGGAATGCCCTGGTCCTACCCAATATTACGGTCATACCAAGGGGTCATGCAGTGTATGAAATGAAAATAAGGCCATTTTTGCATGATGCAAGCATAATTAGGTCTTAATTAAGCATTGAGGGACGAACACTAAGGTGAGGGCCCAAAATGTGGACTAAATTGTAAGGGAGTAAAATTTAGGACACTACACTATGACAAAAGACAAGGGAGGTGTGAGAAACATAAAATTTTATCTAGAATTTTGTAGATTTCAACAAAAATCATGTCTATCCCATGGTGGAAATAAATACCTACAAATAAAATGGTGAAAACTTGTCGCAATCCATCAAGCTAACTTACATCATGTAGAAATATTTCTTGATGAGCATTTCATATATCTATAAATCAACAAAAATCTTAACAATGCTACCAAAGTCCACAAAAATAGACCCGCAACCCCTAAATTTTAGATTTGCCAACAAAAAAAAAATATTTAAATTTTAGAGTACATAAGGCTAGGTAAATTATTCCTAAGTGGTGCAAATAGCCCCAACCACTACAATATAAACCACCAAAATTTTGGAATCTATTTGACCTAAGCACTATGCTATTATAGTTGGTAATAGAAATTTATGATCATGGTTGGGTTGGAGGAAAACACTAGAGATCAATAGGTGAGATGCATCCATGTGGTGATAAGAAACATAGTAAGATTTTCATTAGAAAGACACATGGCACCACCTTGAGCTCCATAGACACATAAATACACCACCCAAAAACATGAAACACAAACACCACGTACAATGAAGAAACCTTGTATACTTAAATAATTTTGTAGATTAGTAACCATTGGCATGAATACAACATCAAGGTGTGTTTAGAACATTTCTATAAAAATATGGACCCTTAAGACACAAATGTAACATTTTTATACAATTGGCATGTGTTAGAAAAACACTTGGGACCAATGAGACAAACCTTAATAATATATGATGATATAGAGAACATAGCACAAAGGTGAAGCACAAACTAGGGTGTATACTTAGTACATAGGCACAATCACATATAAAACGAAAATCTAAAGAAGAGAAAACACATTTTTTTATTCTATAGCTTTTTTAATATCTTCCATGCCATTTATTTTATATAAATCATCCAAGTATATTCATGTATCATCCCAAAAAATATCATAATATAATAATCATTTTCTCTCCATATTGATCTTCCATCATTTTGAATCAGGGCATGGATATATAGGACACAAGGGATAATAGAGAAATAAGATAGTATGCACACATAAAGATAAGAGAAAGGTTCTATATTATTGATATTATTATTCCTATATTTGAACTTTTATTTTTTTAATTATTCCTATATTTGAACATTGTGCAAATGAATGTGCTAAATTTAATCTAATTCTCAAATACTAGGATTTCATGGAGAGTAATTGACCAACTTAGTGAAAATTGAATTCAAATTATTAAGGGAAGGATGTTTGATCTAAGAAAATGGTAATTATGCTTAATTTCATTTGTGGACCATATATTTCCATCCCAAGGTGGCATCTTCCTATCCATCTATAGAGTCATAAATTATCATCGAGCCAATTTACACCTCATGTTTGTACCCCTACTTTAGCGCTTATCCCCCTCATCTCCTATTTGGATTTGTTCAGTGCCTTAATTCCAACTTTTATGCCTCATACACCTACCAAATTTACGGGATGGGGTTAGGGATAGACTAGCCTAGTCTATGCTCTTGGATCCTTTCCTTGGATCACCTGGTGTTCTCTACACACCCTAGGGTCTCTAGGACTTCCCTTTGCTTGAGGAATCCCCTGACTTAGCTGCCTTATTTGGATTGGTGGAGGCCCCTCCTTCACACCAATGATGCTTCACTCACTCCTCTGCACTTCCTCCAAAGGATGCACTCTCCACTAACCAACCTTGCTCTCCAAGACCTCTGCAATTTGACCTCTCCTAACCGGGCACTATCCAGTCTTGCCTAGGAGTGGGTCTTTGCTTGGCCTTCCTGCATTTTTAAGGGCCCTGATTGCATGGGATTATAGTATAGGGTCTTCACTTCCATTCCCCATGGTTTCATGGTGTTTCCACAATGGGGAAAGGAGTTAAGACTTCATTTACTCAAACCGGTCCAAAACTGGACAGTGAGACTGCAACTTACAAATTATTTACAAACACACTCAACCGGTAAACAAAAAGCTAATCTAATCACTCACAATAGAATTATTTACACCATAGAAGACATTTCACACAGTTTTGCACGCAGTTCAATCCATTTACTTACCCGGTAACTTCATTCAATCTGACTGGTAACCAACAAACAGTCACAGTCAAGTTCTTCTTGCTTGGGTCGTATAATCTCTGACATCCAACCCATCCAATTAGGGTTTGCAACATCTTATACCACCTATACCTTGATAGATGTGCCAAATTTAGGGTTGTCCATGCCAAACTAAGGATTTTGACCTCCTGGTGAAAAAGTTGCTTGACAACTTTTAAAAGTTGTCATGCAACTTTTGCAACTTTTGAGCAACTTTCTCAATGTTGCTTTTCATGACTCCTAAACCCACATTGGGCCAACCTAAGGACACCACCATGTTATAAAGGACCCTTAAACACCACAAAGACACACATACCCTCCATTTTCAAGAAAATCACAATCTTGACTTATGACCCCTAAGATCTCCACTAGGACCCCAACTAGGACCTATGAGCACGTGGCTCATTATTTTATGTGCAATGGCTTCATAAGAAGCATAACACCAACTAAACAAGAAGGAGGGAGAGATTGAAAGGGTTCTCTTGCACCACAAATGATCCCTTGGGGTTGTGTCCTCTTCCTTGGACCTTAATTTTGGTCCCTGATTAAGGAGGACCAGGGCGCCACCCGGTCTCTCTCTTTGGATCCCAATTTTTAAGGACGGAGTGAAACCCATCTCTTCGACAAGAAATGAAGTCGGTGGCTTAATATGACCATTGGAGGTCGGCCTAATCGGTTAATTGACCTAGTATCTCATGAAAAGACATGAATAAATTCATTTCAATCTAAGTCTTCACATCCAAGCATTGAAGTGTTCATCATCAAGCATTTTTAGAAGTCTTCAAGGCTGCATATTCTTCATTCAATCATTGTGGAGAAAGTTACAGTATTCATAGTGTTTGGTCATGTTCATGTCATTTCATACAACATATGTGATTACATTCAAGAAGAAAAGAATCATTATCAATCATTATAGATCTGAGGTATATCTTTCCATCATTTATTTCAATATTTGCAATATATCATTCAATGTTAATTCCTAAACTGGGGTTTGACTTAGGCAAACCCCTATTTCCAACCTATTTCCCCTTCTTTCTGTGTGTAGGAAGCAGGTACAGAGTTGTGATCTTCATGATAAGCTTTATCTACAGAGACGAATCAATCCGCCATTGGAGTACGAAATTTCGGAGGACCAGAGCGACTATCACACCGATCCCGACAAATCAGGAGCTCCTTCTGAGAAAAAATTTGAATCCTCTTACAATCCTCAGATCTAGGTTTGTGGCTTGATCCAATGACTATGGCTCACTATTTACACATTTTTACATCAATTCCAACACATTTATCCTGATTTCAACATCTTCAACAAATCAATTCAACTCAATGGAAAGAAGAGGCATATTCAACACCCTTGGAATTAGATCAGCATTTAGACCTCTTAGGTTCAGATCTATCTAATTCCTATCTTTCCCTAAGGTAATGGTTCTTAAGCAAAATTAGTGGCTTTACTACATTCAACAATGGAAACCCTAATTTTCACCATTACATTTTGGTGAACCCGACTCCTTACACCTTTATTTCTTATTTATGTTCTCAGATCTAAGTTTTTATGTAGTTTAAAATTCAAATTTACATTTACATGTTTAATTTTCAATTGAAGTTCAAAAATTTATTAAATTCACAAAAACCCTAATTTTTAATTATGAAATTGAGCTTGTGAGTTGTCTAATTTGGATTAATTGTTTCATATTTTCTTGTGAACATTCTAAATTTTAATCTTGCACTCATATATCTTATTTTAGTCAAATTACATAAATTTAGAGGATTAAATCACAAAACCCCTAATTTATTTTGGTTAATTTGGTTTGTAGGTTACATAATTTGTAACTTCGATTTTCAGATATGATTGTTATGACATGTTTTGTTTAGATTTAGATGCATCCAATCATTGTTTATGTACTTGCATTAGTGAAAACATCATAAAAATTAAAAATTGTAATCTCTTTTTATCATGTATTTTGCATATGTGACCATTTGAAAAAGCAAATTCTTGTCATGATGCATTTATTTCATAGATGTGATAATGGATTACGCTCCCTTGTTTCACTCCATCCCTCTCCTAAGAACCCTACTACTCATGAGGAAATTTTAGAGCCAAAAGGAATCATTAACACTTCTTTCAAAACTCTCCCTTCTAAGGATGAAGATTTGAACATTGATATTGACATTTCTCCTAAAATGTGCCCCTCCCATGAGAATATATTAGAAGAAGAGGATGATATCATAAATACCTTCTTTAATTCTACCTCACCTTCCATACATGGTACTTATCCTTGAGAAAAAGTGTTGATGGACATTGATTTATCCTCTCCCAAATGTGGTCTTACCAATGAGGGCACATTGGTGCAAAAAGAGGTTATGAGCACTTCTTCCAAAGATCTGCTTCCTAAGGATTAATATTTGAAGAGTGATGTTCATCCTCCTTTTAAAATTTACCTCCCCCATGAGGATAATTTGGTGCAAGTGGATGATATTGTCAATACCTTTCCTAGTGATACCATAACCTCTTTGTATTCCAATGAATTTCCCACTAGAGATGAAGCATTAATGAGTTATGTTTGTCCTTCTCCTAAAGCTTGTCTTACCCATTAACATACCTTGGAGAAAGAAGATGAAATTATTATAAATTTCCTTGATTCTCTCCCTCCTAAAGATGTATCCTTGGAAAACAAAGGACCTAATCAAGTCAATACCATTCATGTTTCCAGTTATGAGAAGCCTAGACCCAAAAAACCTCCTACTATCCTACAAGTTGAAAAATACATATGTGAAAGAGGTGATGAGGAAAGGAAATGAGAACAAAAATATGATTTTCAAATACATCACACATTTAATGCTTGTGCCAAAAAGAAAGATCCCAATGTTATTTTCACTTCCCTTCCTTCCCCTCCTCATTCTAAGAAACGTATTGATAGGGAACCTAATCTTGTTGAGAATATTCATGATATCTTAGCTAAGATTTCCCATTGGGACTTGATTCAAACTTCACCTTCACATCATAAGTTGATCCAATAAGCCTTACAAAGGGTGGTTCCCCATCCTTCTTCTAAACCAAATGATATCACATTCTCACAAGATGAATTTTCTTCTATAGAGATTAAAAATAGAGATAATCCCCTTTTTATTACTCGCATTTTTTAACAAAAGGTAAGAGGTACTGTAATTGATAATGGGTTATCACTTAATAATTTTTGTCTTGACTTATTAGATAAGATAAATAGGGATTATTCTTCTATTCAACCCCATCCTCTTTGTGTGAATGGCTTTGATAATGTTCCTAGAGAGTCACTTGGTATAGTCATATTGCCTATTAAAGTAGGACCCATGACTTTGCCTACTCCTATTCATGTCATCCCCACCATCTTAATTATAACCTTGTTCTAGGTATACCATGGATTCATGCTATGAAAGCAATCCATTCTACCCTTCATCGCACAATCAAATTCATATATAACAATGAACTTAACACAATAAAAGTTGATCCTAATCCTTATAATTTCACTCATGATGAAGTGGAATATATTTCCTCATTTGGTACTATGATACCTTCAACAACACCATCTCCTATCAATGATGTTTCTCGAGCAAGGAATTAGGGTACAATAAACTTTACACCCTCTTTCAATGGGTATAAGATCCATCAATATAAGTGTGAAGCCTTGAAGGATCCTTTTGTGTCTTTTAGATCTAAGCTTCTTATAAACCAATTCCCACCTCTCCTTCCAACACATGTCTTGATAATGATGGGGGCTATTTATATTTTTCGAATGAACCCTCTCCTCTAAAAATTTCAAAATCTACACATGGATACAATGGGCATGGTTAAGGATGTGTGCAACAAAATCTTTAAAGTCGTGAGAAATCCCCTCCTCTTCCTTCATCAACATCCCCTCCTCCATTGTCTAAAGCCAATTTAATCTCTTGTTTGGCCTAAAAGAAACAAACGTAGACAAAATATTGAAAATTCTTTTTTTTGCAAGTATCATCAAATTCATGGTCATTCTACTAATGAGTGTCAATCTTTGAAAATAAAAATACAACATTATATTGATTTAGGTATCATAAAAGTAACATGTGACAACGAATGGCATATTTCTCATAATCATTTCAAATAGCATTTAAGTTCCTATTATGTTACTCCTCACTATGTGACATTGTTAGCTTACCTATTGGGGGCTCATTTTCATTCATGATGGTACAATCTCAGGTGCAATCATACTTAGTGAGAAACATAATAGTCTATTTATTTTTGTCTTTATGTCTCGGGGGCAAGAATAATTTTCTCTCTCTTTCCTCTTTCTTGGGATTCACTTTTTCCTTTATGGGTTGCAGTTTTCATAACAAGATGTCCTTTATTGCATAGAATTATCCTTCATGCGAGTACATGTGTGTTCCTTGGTTAGGACATATTCTTTGTTTGAAACGGTACATCTCTTATGAATAATATCTCTTTGTGAAGTTGTGTAATCCTTCTTTGTCCCTACGCTTGGGGGGCATTAATCTCTCCTATCATTTCTAAGGATCCACTTTTCCTGTGTTGAGTGATGTTTGCTTATTATTTGATGTCATTCCTTGCATTAAGTTGTTGTTTGCTCAAGGATTCTCTCTTATGCAAGAGGCGTGTATCCTTGACTGCAACCACTTTTTCTTTTGGCAATGTATATCTATTATAAACTTACCCCTCATATTGGGTCAAAAGTGTGTCATCCTTCATAAATAATTCCTTTCACCTTGCAATTCGGGAAGCTAGGAATTCTTGTTCCCCTTCCCTTCTTTGGTAGAAGATGCTATGTCTGTTCAAGAAAATCCTCTTGGAGGTAGATGTCATTTGAGAAAATATCTCTTCTCCTCCAAGGATCCTCTTTACACCTGTTGCAAGATATCTCTTTTTCAACTATCTTATCCTCACTCATAAGAGTATTCCCTCTTTATCTTGGATTTATGACATTGTTGCCTAAAGGATATCTCTTTGGTGTTGAAGGAGGGTATCCTTGTTTCTAGCTTCCTTAAGAAATCAACATAGGGCTATGTTGACATCTTAAGGGGGATGGCACCCATATTTCCCTCTTTGTACTATATTGTAAAATATTTTTGCATGTCTTAAATGGGGTTACACATTCTCAAAACCAGAGGAAACAAAATCTTATGCGAAATGTTCCTGAAGCCAAATTTGCCCCTTGGCATTTAAATTTTCATATATGTCTTAAACAAGTTGAAGTGTGCTCAAAACCAGAGAAAACAAACTCTTATATAGGGTTCTATACACTTGAAACCAGACATCACTTGTACATACGCACGAGGAGTGGAACTAGCAAAACACAGCTAGACTATTCCCATTCCCCTCCCCAACATGGATCACCTAGAAAAACACATCTAGAGTGTGTATCCATGTCCTCTTTCATTCTTCTCATGGATCACATTGAAAACTACATCTAGCATGTATTTGTTCTCTCTCTTTCCATCTTCTTGTGAGCTCATAGCTTTTCACTATTGGTGGTTCATTGGTGATGCGTTCTTTTTCTCTTTTATGTGATTACTTATTTTCTTGAGATGGCATTTTTCAAGAAGGATATTACTTGTTGAGACATTTTGATATCAAGGTCTCTTCAGCTAGTTGACTTGAGGTCTTGTCTTTCGTCTTTTACCTTTTGTGTTGTCTCTCTTTTTCCTTTAGTCTTTGTTTACCTTTTTGTCTTTTTACCTTTTGTCTTGTTTTGTGTGCCCTTGCATGTGTTTGAATGAGTTATGATCCTAGGATTGGGGGCTTCATTCTTCAAAATTAGTGATGTCTTATACTCCTTGTGATTGTGCTCCTTTGATTCTCTCCTTCATCTCTCTTTCATCTACTTTACCATGAGTATTTGCGTAGGCTCATACTCTTGCTAAAGTGGGGGCTAAATGTAGCATTGTAAATTGTCACCGGGCCAATTTACACCTCATGTTTGTGCCCCTACTTTAGCACGTCTCACCCTCATCTCCTATCTGGGTTCGTTCAGTGCCTTAATTCCAACTTCTATGCCTCATACACCTGCCAAATTATCCCTTGGGGTTGTGTCCTCTTCCCTGGACCCTAATTTTGGTCCCTGATTGAGGAGGACCAGGATGCTAGACCAGAGTCCCCAACGCCCTAGTCCCTCTCTTTGAAGCCTTTTTTTTAAGGAGGGGGTGAGACCCATCTCTCCAGCGAGAAATGAAGTCGATCGCTCAATATGACCATTGGAGATCGGCCTTGTAATGCCCACCAAAATAACCTAGATAAATAAAGCTAACTACAAGTATAAGAGATTTAAAAATATTAAACATCACTTAATAAAACACTTACAACTAACTACTCATATGCATTTAACATCCATTAAAATGTTATACATATAACTGTCATGAACATAATCATATAACATGACCATATAAACTCATTACGCAAGTGGAAATAAACACAAATCTACAATTAATCCTCCCTAGGTTATCTCAACACCATTACTTACAACATCATCAAGCACATCTCTACATAAGCATAACATCATAACTTACTACCATAACCAATGCATTTTAACTCAACTAACATTTCTCTTTTCATGCATACATAAAAAATCCTTCATTATTCTAACTATCATGATTGTAAGCATTAATAATGCAAATCCCATTAGACCCCCTCTTAAGTTCATTTTAAGAGCACAAAACTAAATGTCCCTAACCCTATTTACTTATACAACATTCTAGTATCATTATTCCATTCCAACATTATCTACTACATTCCTATTCCATTCTTTAACACAATAAACATTCTCATCACACTAAATGCATATCCATGGAATAAATTACATTATTCCCATTAATGAGCTATATCCAAGAAACAACAATCATCACATCACAATGATTACATATTGTTTCTATTACATATAAATACAAGATCTCACTATATCAAGATGCATGGTTTCTTCTTCTACCAATTCAACCATATCATAAGTCATACTAGTACAATTGCCAAATGAATCATATTACATCAATCTGCTACAATATCCATCCATAAGCTGAAGAGATAAGAATCCAAATCCATGCCCAAGAGAAACCAATGAAGAACATCCCAATGGAAGATGGCATCAAACCACCCGACCATGTGGAACCAAAGGAACCACCCCCCGTGCCAGGAGATGACACAAGTACCCACACACACTCTAGACCTAGGCTGGCACCTAACAACCAAAGAGATATGACAACACTCAAGCCACAACCGAAAAGCACCCACATATACAACAAGCCAATCACATGACAAAACCTCCAGAGGCTACCCAAGACAAGGTATAATGAACTAGGATCAACATGTAGGGAAAAGTATCATCACATGTTATCACAATTGAAGGATATCCTAGAACTCAATCCCAGCATTCGTGATACACATGTGCAACCATCTCAACCTTTGAGAAAATAAAGGGAGTTCGGTTTATCCTGTTATCAAATCTACCTATACCTCACTCCGACTGCACTAGAAATCCAAACAAGAGATGGGATACCACATATCCATTTCTTATCTTATTAAGATGAATTACTTCTACCCAAACCCACCTATGATTAATTTATTAGGTTTTCACTTGATTATTATAATAAAACCTCCAATGAGCTATCACATCGGTTTAGACCTTGGCTCCAAGACACAAGGAATCCTAGCAGTCCATTCCTCATGACCTTGGCAAACTCATGGAAGCCCACTTCCCCTAATCATTCTCCTAGGCCTTCCGGATACAACATACTCAAATACAAGATAAGGGCTCTCAAGGAAACATAACTTGGCTAAAAGAAGGTCTCCAAAAACAAGATAATCAATACCATTGTTGCATCATACAGACATATAACAACCAATAGTCACAATACCAAGTGCAATCCAAAGAGCCCCTATTTCACAACAAGGCATAACACATCTTTCTTAACATGTCAAAAGGCGTACGTCACTTTTTAATCCAAAAATACAAAAGATCAATATAAGTCCATAACACAGTCACCAAATCGATCCTGGAACAACTTCAGAATTCAAATGACAATAAGAAATATCCTCTGGATAGACTCAAAATCCAAAAATATGACTCAAAAATCTAAAACAATCACAAACATAAAAACAAATTAGAATGGCACATCTAACAGATACTGTGGCGCATTCAATGAGTTCTCCAGTGCCTTTAATACCCAGAATGGCAAATTTAACATATTATGCAACACATATAATTGGTAAACCAATGCATTCAACAAATATAGTGGTGCATTTAACCTAATAAATGGTGCATTTAACACATAATGTGTTGCTTATGACCTAAGTAGTGGCGCATTCAAGACAGAGTCTGAAAACTTGGAAAAACAGAAGTAAAGGATTATGATTAAGTCCTAAAAACTACCAAGGCTACCAAATGACTCTGAAATCAATCAAATAAAGATGTAAAGGCAATAGTAACCCAAGAGGCTTATTAAAATAACATTAAGTAGATTCAAAACATAAGATTGTTCCCCTGAAAAGCTACAGGAAAGACTCACAATAGAATTTAGTGAAAGCCATTTGCAAAGACTAACATTAAAACTTCACAGACATTGGTATGATAAGGGATACTTTCAAATAATATCAAATTCAAACCACATCACTCCCAATCTGCTCAACCAAGGAATCCATGAACATTTATGGAAAACACAAAGAATTAATTTGATCAAACTTCCACAATCCATAACAGAATCAGTAAGTTGTTTCTAGATTTGATTGTGTGTCTTTTTTACATCAACGTTTCGGATCACACTTTGCGATCCATCATCAGGATGAGAGAGAGTGTCAAGAGATGTTAAAAATATAAATTGCAGACCAAGACTCACTTGACAAAGAACAATACAAGAGCATTCACAACAATATCTAGTAAATCAAATCCAAAAATAGCCTACTAAAACACAAAGAACAATACAAGAGAATTCATGGTAATATCTAGTAAATTAAATCCACAGAAATACAATTGTTTCCCCCAATATCAAAATGATTATAAAACCATATAATAATTTAACGACGGTATCAAATCTTCCCTCTCCTACAAACAATCTTTCCAAAAAAAACAAATGCGAAGAAGGGCAAAATCTCCAACCTAGAATAATGAAGATTGGCAAAATAGTATTTGAAGAAGAACAATCCAAATCATACACCAGCCAAGCCAAATCTAAGCTCCAAGCAAGCAAACTCTAAATCACAAAAAAATCTCAAGAAGGCCAACCCCCGGCAATCCCAGAAAACTCAATAAATAGAGAATTAAACCAAAAACTCTAGAATATGTCTGTCAATGAAAAATAATTAATTGAAACATATTTCATACCTACCATACCATAAATCGAGGCAAAACAATATAAAATAATATTATTTAAACTTACCAAGCTCACAGCCAATGGTAAAATAGGGTAGGTAGAATAAATAATAATTTAATAACCCAAAAGGGGTAAAAATAGAAATAATCAATTAATTAAATAAATCAAAGCATAATAAAATATGAAGGCCCAATCAAATAATTAAACCTTTAATTAGTATTAAAGCCTCAACCATATAAATGGATAATAATTCCAAAAGACTCAATTAATAAAATAATTAAACAATAAATAATAAATATCCAATAAACACTTAAATCAATAAATAAATATTAATAAATCATCCAATAATTAATTAATTATCAAACTATAATTTAATTTAATTTATTTAAACTATATGAATCATCAATTAATTAAATAACCAAATACTCACAATGCCACAAGGCAATCCTACATTGGGTCAACATTGCCACACAAGGCTCTAACCACTGACTCAAGCCAAGATGTCTAAACTGACAAGGATGATAACTTAATCCTAGAGTGTGTAGAAAGAACTCATGTCATCTCCAATCAACTTGCCATTGGGATAAAGACACACTCAGACCTGTGAGCCAGGTGGAGTTGATGTATGGTACACGCAAACCTGTCACCACCAATACATATACAATAACATATGTCATGAAATAGGTAGACAAGTGAAGGGGAATCACAATGTCATATCATTCTCATGAATGAGTGGTATGACATCATCTCTATCACAAACGCAGTAGAAGACAGTCATGACAACCAAGCACTAATCATAACCATCATCATATCCAATATAATCATGAAATAGGGTTAGTACACCATAAGATACCATCAAATCACCATCAACAAATATAAACCATGCATATAAATGAGTATATAGATCATCAAATAAGAGTCCATCAACATAATAATCTAGAAATGCCATCGTTTACACAAAACCATAATACCAGCTACAAATATGATATGTTTATAATCAATAATGAAGCATCCAAATCATAAATAAATCCATAATATCTATCAAAAGCACCACAAAGTAGTCTAAGTTATCTTAATATAGTTCATCGATGCACAAAAAGAGAAGATAAATCAAGGAGGGACACTACAAGCCAAATCTATAAATTTTTCTAATATCTCATATATAAAGACATTAATCAATTCATTTCAATCTAAGTCTTCTCATTCAAGAAATCAAGCATTCAAGCATTGAAGTGTTCATCATCAAGCATTTTCAGAAGTCTTCAAGGCTGCAAGTTCTCCATTCAATCATTATGGAGCAGTTTACAACATTCATATGCAAGCATGTGTGTGTGATTAGGGTTTTGTCATGTTCATGCCATTTCATACAACATATGTGATTAAATTCAAGAAGCAAAGCATCATTATCAGTCATTGTAGACCTGAGGTATATCTTTCCATCATTTATTTCAGTATTTGCAATATTTCATTCAATGTTAATTCCTAACTTGGGGTTTGACTTAGGCAAAACCCTATTTCCAACCTATTTCCCCTTCCTTCTATGTGTAGGAAGCAAGTACGAAGCTTCGATCTTCAAGATAAGCTTTATCTATAGAGACAAATCGATCCCCCATCGGAGTGTGAAAAGTTTGGAGGACCAAAGCGACCATCACACTGGTCCCAACAAATTAGGAGCTCCTCCTGGGAACATATCTGAATCCTCTTACAATCCTCAGGTCCAGGTTCGTGACTTGATCCAGCGACTGTAACTCACTATTTACAAACTTTTACATCAATTCCAAACATTTACCCTGATTCTAGCATCTTCAACAAATCAATTCAACTGAAGGGAAAGAATAGGCATATTCAACACCCCTGGAATTAGATGAGCATTCAAACCTCTTAGGTTTAGATCTATCTAATTCCTATCTTTCCCTAATGTAATGGTTCTTAAGTAAAATTAGTGGTTTTACTACATTCAACGATGGAAACTTTAATTTTCACCATTACACCATCATGTCATGTAAGGCATCGTCCTACATCTATTCTTTGTCCTCTTTTCTACTTTATTGGAAAATTTGTTGCTTCTTCTAGTCATAGTGCCCTTCATAACACTACCTTTTATCATTGATTTTATACATTACTTTATCCTGGCTAATCTACTCCAAAATTGCAATGCCATGTAATTAGTTAAACATCAAGTAATGTATCCCACTAATCCATTCATGTCTTTTTTATAATTAATTAATAAATATTCATAATTAAATCCATGCAAACTTAATTAATTTAATTAATTAGTTATCCTCTCATCATTCCATAATTAAATCATCAAAAATAACTCTTTTGATCGTCAAATTGTGCAAATTGTTTATTACTTAATTTTTGCTTTGCATATTCTAAAATTAAATAAACCAAAAAATATTTAAAGAAATTTTAGAATAAATTAAAATCAATTTTAAATGAAAAGGAAAAATGAAAGCTCATTAATCTTAACCATTCATCCACTCACTTGAAAATCAATAAATTTTCTCCTTCATTCATCTCATCACTTGATGAGAAAAAAATCAATTCAAATGATCAATCAATCATAAGTATATGCTACAAGATATTGCACAATCATTTGAGGATCGAAAACCCATCAAAACAAAACAAAACATACTCAATCAAAAGAGTTATTCGCTTGAGATGAGGTTTATAGTATTTTAGAAAAGGAAATTGATATTGCTTTAACTTCATTTATTGTTCTAAACTTATTAGCATTGTAGGAACTCCTAACCTTATTGCAATACTTCTAATAAATTTAATAGGGCTTCTTGAGTTGCTTTTTTGAATGATACAACTTTAAAATATCTAGTGAAATAATTTGTATTGGTGATAACCCATTTCTAATCATCACTAGATGATGGCTTAACAATGGTGTTGAAATAAAGACTCAAATGTTGAAAATGGAGATATACAATTGTCAGTTGTGGTTGTAATGGAGTGTTTCTCTTTCTTTCTGCCCATAGGGAATATGCAAGTACTAAAATTAATAGCCGAAAACATTATTGACAAATAGTATCTTATTCTCATTATCTTGATAATTATAGTATTTGTAAGATAATGACCTCTTGACAATCCCCCATGTAACTCCTTTACGATCCCATTATTTGATTTTGTTCAATGGAAACAAGTAGAAGACTATTGTAGCTATATGAGTAATAATAATACCTATTTAGGAGAATATAAGGTTATGTCCAAACCAACACCTTTCTTTCTCTTTGGCACCATCAAAGAAGAGTTTCTTGATTTAAAGAGAAATCTTTCCCTTTTTGGTAACATCAAGACAATGGGTGCTCTCATAAAAATACAATAATTTTGAACACTAATTTCCTAAAAATCAATATAAACTTTGAATTCCTTTGTCTAACTCTTGGTGCAATAGTCCCCTAATCCTTTTAAAATCACTATACAATTAATATTGTGTCACTCATGGACTCAACGTGATAGAAAGATATAAATTTAGCAACAACATTTGCTCTTGCTTCATACTTTACATATAAGAAAAAAATGATGTTACATAACCTCCAATTCTATTGTAATGTCCCTCAATAAATATATATCAAACATGGCAAGGAAATCTACGATGGGAATCCCTTTGGGAACCATTATATGTGGACATTACTAAAGATTCCAAGGTAGGTTTCTAATTGTACATGTTCTTTTTGTTGGAATGTCATCTAATGGAGTGCCTCCTTTCCTAAAGGTTCAAATAGGATGATGATGGCTTCAACGACCTCTCAAGGCATTACCATACTACTAGATAGAGAATTAAGCATACGATTGTATATTAATGAATTACTAATTGTTAGTGATAAAAAAAATAGATTACTTTTGACTTTTTTATAATAGATTTGTCATTTTGTAGCACCTTATTAGAAATTTCACTCCACCTATCTTGAAGAATTATATGTTATTCTTTATAATAGATTCTTTCCATTATACGTTTTGATAACATGTTTTTTTCATTTTGTATCATCTTATTAGAAATATCACTCCACCTATCTTGAAGAATTGCAGGCTATTCTTTATGATAGATTCTTTTCATTATACATTTTGAGGATTTTAAAAGGGAGCAGCTTGAACTAAGATCATAAGTACATCACACATAGTCAAGCTAGCAATGATCCTCTTCACGACATATATTGCATCATCATGTCCAAAATGAATTTTGTTGTGCTATTTTAGGCATCTCATCATAGGTTTCTTCATTTGTGGGATAGGAATTTTCCTTTGCTTGGAAAGAGGATCAAATCATTGCAAATGAGATTCTGTTGTCAATAAGAGATAATTCATTGCATGATCTTTGTCATAAAGTGTGGTTTTTTATTTCATTTCATCCTATTTATTATGAATTTATTACCCTCATTTTAGCTCTTCAGAAAGAATTTGTTCTTTTAATTTTTAAAATTTTCTAAAATTAAGATTAAAAACCATAAAAGAAAGAGCTTAGAATTAAAGTTGTTTCACTTTCTGCACTTGTTATTTTAAGTGTTGATTTGTATTTTACAATTTAACCTTAAAAACTGCAATTTAAATGCTCTAGTATAGAACATGTCATTTCTTTCTTATACATCTTGTTTTATTTTTTTATTGTTTTATTTTTTGCAATATTTGCATAATTTTTCATGATGAGAATTATGAGGTAAGAGACATAATAATTCATGCAAATGAATAAGTTGTAAATGAAGAGACAACACAAACTAAAATTTCAATTGAAAATGTCATTGGTAGAAAATTGATTATCACTCTACATTGTTAGAAAAATAGTCAAAGGTGCCTTTAAACCAAAAAAAATGTCTTATAACAATTTATTGTCATTCTTAATACAACAAAAATAATTCTCAATCCAAGGGCTAGTTAACCAAAAAAAATGGTTTACAATAGTGTGTTGTCATTGCTTTTTATATTGATAAAAGCGGGTTTTCAAAAGGGTAAACCCTTGAACAATATAATGGCCAACAAGTAGATGAAATGAGTACCATAAGATATGAGACAAACAAGACCTACGAAACTAGCATAATTAATGATTGATCCCCTATTCAATTTCACACCTTTCACTCTAGCACGAGACTAGGAGATGAATTTAGGAAGACCTTTCTTCCCCCTCTGTACAATTGTCTAGGAAATATTATGTTCCACATCTTCAAATCTAAGAGAAGTAGGGGGATTCACCCATAAATGACTTGTCCATGGGCCATATAAAAGTAGAGAAATATTGAACTAGAGAAGTCAAATGTCAAACAACCACCTCATGAGCAAAATAAAATTGAATCAATCAAAGCAGTGCGAGTCTATGCAATTAAATCAAAAAGTGGGTGGGACTCGCCAGTAAGAATTGGAGTAGAAGGAACAAGACTCATCAGATTTGCTCCAATCACATGAAAAACTCCCACAAGACCCATGAACGGTAAGAGAAAACCCAGCCTCCTAAGCAAGGCTATCAACCATAAAGGTGGAACCAAAAAGTCAACTAATCTACATGAGCATTCCTCCACCATGTCATTATGCCCTTGCATCAAGACAAAGGACAATTAAAAGCTAGGTGGCAAATGGAAAAGCATCTAAAGGGGAGACCCTTAGAATCAAGCAATTACATCTAATCCATATTCTCAACCATCATAACAAAAACCTAACGAAGAGGTTTGGAGATACCAAAGTCTACTAGAATATGGGCAAACATAGAGTGACCCATCTAAGAGGTAGTAGTGTCAACCTTCAAGAAGTGATCAACAACATTACCAATGGCCTCATAGGAGGAATCTTCCTAGAACTAGAAAGAAAGATTCAAGCTTTGAACCCACACGAAGTTCATAGAGAGGGTGGAAAGAGATAGACCAAAGCTTGACCAAGAGAGTGCTTACCTACATCCATCTACTATCAAGTACCAATTCCTTTATTTTTGAGGAATCAAAAAATGAATTGAAGAAGCCTCTGACACAAGGAAAGAGCTCGACATTGCCCTTGTTAAAGGCTTCTGAGACTCCACAATCTAGTTGTGAAAATTAGGAAGCGAAGGCCCAAAATTGTTGAATCTACAAACCAAGCACTTACATAATAAAATCATCATTGAATATAATGCATAAGAGAGGCATCATAATTTATCCAATAGATCCTATAGAGGGTGAGCAACACTTTCAATGATAGCATAGGACTACTAAAGAACTAAACCTATATAAGCAATCTTCACACTAGCAATATGGGGACCAAACAAATCAACAGACGTTGAAACAAGGCCCTATAATTTTTTTGTGATATAACTAGCCCTAGAAGCAACATTGTCATCACAAATAGTGCAAGAAAGGAGAAAAATAGAAAATTTAACAATGTTTACAATGGGAGGGTTAGGAAAAGGGCAATTGATGTCAACATGACCAAAGTAACCTTGGTCAGCAAGTATGCAAGAAAACAAGACAACATGAGATAAAGATACACATTAGAAGATCCAACACCCCCCGAACCACCCCACGTAGTAGTACAAGGGGAAAAAATAGCCACAACTGCATAGAAACATCCACCACATGCACCCCAACAACTAAAACAGAGAGCAAGAAAGAGATTTTTGAAATGGTTCCAAATAGGAGAGAAATTATCCTCTTAATGAAGTGAGGAATTTGCTCAAAAGGAATTAGCTTTGGAGGTTTAAATGGTTACTAATGCAACATAAGTGTGCAAAATAGCTAGAAAATTGGTTGAGTCCACCTAAAAAATCTTATATAACCCATTGTATACATGCTTAGAACAATGCATTAAAGGACGTCCACAAATTTGAGTGGACCATTAAGGTTCTAATATATATTCATTTCCAAATATCACACCTCATTTGGCATTATTTCCATCAATTTTAGAGAATTTCTTCAAATTATTTGATACCCAATTTGCTTCATGATTTATTTTACTATAAGGGATACCGAAGATGCAAACACACTTGCAACTTAGGATTATGACACAAGTAGACTAGGTGGGAAAGTCCAAGGCAATGCTAAAGACATAGGGTGAAAGAGTAGCTAGCAATATATGCTAATTAGATGCAAGTTCTTGTGTATCATATTTCCTATCCCTCAATTTTCATATTTGATTTGAGACCCAATTAGTTTCATACTGTATTTTACTATGAAGGATGCTTGAGATGCATGACTCTTGCAACTTATGATCATGAGACATGAGTAGACCAAGTGGAGAAATCTAAGACAAAGCAAGGAAAATAGATGAAAGAGCTTATGGATAGTAATGTATTCTAATGAGATGTAAGATACATTACAACTTTTCTATGAACGATTTCCATATTAACAAATCTAGAAAATGTCACTATCCAAAATAAATTTTACTTTTGAGAGTATACTAATTTTAATATTAATAAATTTATCAAAAGAAAAGATTTTGATATTAATAATAGAATGAATAAAAACAACCATTGAAAATTATAATCTAAAATAAAAATAAAGCAATTGAAACTTCCATTGATAAGGTCAACCCACAATAATGAATCTCACTTTTTGGCCAAATCATGATAGTGAAATCAATATTTTGCGTAGGATCTTCACTTTTTAACATTTGTAACAACTAAACCATTAAGAATTCAAAGATGAAGCCAACTACTAATTTTTGAAATTTTTTGTGTAGATTCTAAATACTTTTCTTTTTAAATTAAAAATAAAGTGTAAATCTTTTTATGTAACTTTTAATAACTTATTTTTTAAACTAATCGTCATTTTTTTTAAATGACTTTTATATCATCATGCATAACATTTTTATGGAAATGATAAAATTCTAATTTTTTAAATATAGATTTATCACCAATATCTAGTACATGGATAATTTTTCGTATTTTTTATTGTATATATATTTTTTTTTTTTAACTAAGTAGTAATTCTAATTTTTTGGACAGAGGTGTATGTCGTGATACATAACTTTTTTATATATGCATTTGAATTAACTTCATTTTTGTTAAAATGAGGATATCGATACCTAGGAAAAATAATTTTTTTACAATTTTTTTTTCTATTCTCCTATTTTTCCATGTGTGAAACAAAGACCTTAATTTCAATGAAAAACCTACATTCGCAAGAAATAAAAGAAAATATAATAATGATATTAAATAAATTCAAATTTTTACTTTTTGGAAAGCTTAATTAAGGCTACATACAAAACATAACTTTTAAATGAATTCATTTTATCCTTCAAATAAAAGTGGTTTTTTGTCAACATTTTGATAGGTGCAAAGGAGACTCCATTACAATCTGATTTAAAATTAGTGGGTTTCTATCCATGGGAGTTTCCTCTACAAGGGTTTGATCTAACCCTCTTTAATTAAATCTTTTAAATGGAACCTCACAAGGCTTAAATCATTATATTTTCTTAAAAAATATAATTTTAAGCAAAAATCAAGATGTCCCAAATTTGGAAACCATTATTGTGGGATTACCCATTAAAAGAACATTAAAAATATTTCAAAGATTATATAGATATCTTTTAAGAGTCTTTGGGAATTAACTTCACCCTTTCTTAGCAAACAATCACAAAGGTTTGTAGGCTAATGTTCATATGGGAGAAAACATCACATATAAGTTTCTCTACCTCTGGCTAGGAACCATCCAAAGTATATATCATATCCTCGATTGACATCCATTGTATGACCCTTCTCTGAATCTCATTGTCTATCTTGCACCATCACTCGAGATTCTTATACCAAGGTTCCAAATGTGATGCCATACATATTTCTCCAAGGTGGTTGAGCAAGCACAACAAATAACAGATCTATGATTGCATTAATAACATGCTTGGCCAAATGATTGTCATTCATGAAAGAGATCGCACTCTAAAGTTCTACCATGAGCATGTTTGACACAAAATTCAACAAAGGTGGAAGCAAGTAAACACCTCTTTAGTCATCATTGTCATCAAAAATGGTTAGCAAGGCAAATAGCTCCAAAAAAAAAGGTGTTCATTAAATAATCATGCATTCCAAAGAGCTTGGAGGGCATGCACAACATACCATAAAACAATTATTTGGGCTTCAATGGAATTTCCCAAGAAAATGGGTAGTCCTAATCAAGCATCAAAAAATAAAATGAAGTAGATATACATGGATAGACAAGGCCACTTTAGCCTAGGAAAGACTAGAAAATTGGTAGAAAATATATTATTCTCCAAAAATGTTGAAAAAATGTTGAATCCACTTGAATTCACCTCCTCTCATAAATTACTAGTTCCTTTTATTACTAAGAGAAATTAGTCAACATGTAGCTTTGTCCACTCTATTAAGAAAAACAATTGCCCTTTGGAAGATTTGAGAAGCATACTGTTGTGCATAGTGCTTGGGATATCAAAATACACCTTAATAGTAGAGCCCAACATGTAGAATGTAAAGCACAAGAAGCCAAGGCAAATTGATGGTAGCTTGCACTTGCAATTTGTAATGCCCCGCCAAGAACCCTAAAGGAAAACAACACAACTAGGCAACTAAAGGGTGAAATATTTTTTAAAAAAGATTAAGTGCATTAATTATAACAATTGCACATTTAACAACACAGCAGAAGTCTAACACATGATTTCCTAAGGGTTACCAACGAAGATTAATTCGCAGATTATATTAACACCATGGTTAATCCAATTGTCCATTTAATTAGATAAATTAAATTCTTAAGATTAAACCTACACATACATCTAAATTCTATAATGAAAGAATCAAAGTATTCCAATGCATTTATTTATCCATATTTCATTTATACATAAGATCAAAGCAACTGAATTAACATACATTCCACTGACATAATATTACAATATCCATAATTACATGGCCTCCCAAAATACCACGGAATCCAAAAGTTACAATATCAAGGTTACATAAAAGTCTGATACAATGACCAAAAGGTCTCAACTGAACAATGATCACAAACAAGAGTTGGTACATGAACCACGAACCAAGAAACACCAACGAAGCCTTTCCTCGCCTGAAGATACAATCCAGAACATCCGATGGGAAGTGGCACTACCACCCGACCATGTGATCCTGAAATGGAACCACCCCACCGTGCTAGGAGATAGTAGAAAACCCTCAAGCAAGCAAGATAAGACAAGTACGAAAGAACTACATAACTCCACAAACATCCATGTGACTCAACTCACAAACACTAGTGACTCTAAGGAGAGAGTGTCATCACATAGCTTACGGTGGTTACACTGGTAGGCCTCCATAGGTCCCGACCCCCATCCTGGGTTATCCTAGTAACCTATCCCGAACCTCCATCTCCATCTAAGTCTCATGCAGACCCTACCAATCCTTTCATGAAGACAAGGTGGTAAGTTTGTAGTTCCAGGCCTTCTCACCACATCCCGAGCATATACAAGCACTCAACCATGTGTGAGGCACATTATCTTAATTAATATTATAAACTACCCACCCCCTAATCAATTATTAGGTTATCACTTTTTAACTGACTTTCGACGAGTTATCCTGCCATCCACTTCGAGCACGGCCCCCGCTCGAAAGCCACTCTCTCTCATAGGACACTAATAGGAAAGGTCTCTCTATGAGAACTCTATGGCGAAACTGACAGCCATTACTAATCCTAACAAACCACGGGTGAAGGATACACAATCACTAACCCAGGATTGACCATTTGGAACAAAACACACAATGGCTCACATCAACAGGGTTATACAACAACACTTGACCAAGGGGGTATAACAACATATGACATAATGACAACTCAACCAGAATTGCAACGAAAATAAGCTTGACCGCAAATACCATTTACACAAGATCCTAATACAAGCAATCTTTTCTTTAAACAGCCAAAAGCATAAATAACTTGCAATTAAAGATTTTTCAGAAAATAAGAAAATACAACCATACTAATAAAAGGAAATCAATGTTGTCATTTGTCCACTAAGGTTAAATAGAATCACATAAAAATTAACTCCCTAAATATATGTTCATGGTTTATTAACAAAAAGACCCAATTAAATTATTCCAAATTAAAAATTATATATAATATAATTACATAAATATATATATTCTTCGAATATAATATTATATAATTATATCACATTAAAATATGTAATAAAAATGAGATTTAATTTTGCAATAACTTATTTCCAAAATAACTATTACGAAAAACAATTGCCCTCTGGAAGATTTGAGAAGCATATTGTTGTGCATAGTGCTTGAGATATCACAATACAGCTTAATAGCAAAGCCCAACATGTAGAATGTAAAGCACAAGAAGCCAAGGCAAATTGATGGTAGCTTGCACATGAAATTACTTTAAGTCCCATTGCAAAAGATAGTTGAGACCAACAAATCCATATTGATGATGTGCAATATTCGTTATATCCATCAAATAATCTCAAAATACTAAGAATGTTGCTCAATACATCTATTTTTTATTAAGAAAGTAGCAAAAACAATGGTGGTGGTCCTTAATACAATAGCTCGTAGGCGGCAAGAGAGACAAAGAATAGGGTACAATCCCCAAATAAAACAATGTCAAATAGGCCAAGAGAAAAACCTGTCAAACCTGTTAGAATATTTAATCTTTACTTGGCTTAGGTTTTTTTGTATTTAGTTTAGGATATTCCTTTGGAATTCCTACATGTAATTTGTCCTCTAGTACATGTGTGAGGACAAGTAATTTCTTTCATTTTCCTTTATTAAGGAATATTAGATTTCCTCCATAAGAGGATGTGGACACATGGCACACAAATTTTATGAATGGTGGCATTCATAGATTTGGGAGTTACTTTGTAACTCCTCTCCTCGTCTCTATTTAAGAGATGTCTCCTCTCTCATTTCTTAATGACAATATTGTAAAGAGCTTCTTGCTCCCTCTCTCTCTCATTTTGGGCATTGCCTCATTCATAATAACACAAGGGATTTTTCTTTGTTTTTCCCCTTTCAAAAGTTTTTGTGCCTCATTCACATTTGGGTGATTGCTCCAAGGTTTTTGCACTTCTCGTGGTAACATTTACTTCATCAATAAACTTATTTGGATTTTGTTTTTCTTTCCTTGCTCTTGTATTTCTCTTCATGGTATCAAAGCGGGTTCTAATTCTTGTTTCAAGTTGAGATTGATAAAGGTTACCATTCTGTGGAGTTCACCTTCTTCGAGGCATTCTTGAGAAGAGAAGAAGTTTTTTCTCTAATATTTTCTACTGTGCAAGGTTTTTATTTCAGATTTTAATTTTTTTTTCAAACTTGTTAACAAGTTTGCATGCAAATTTAATCTTCTTTTGATTCTAGTTTTCAAGTTTGAGTTTGAGTTTTGGAAGGCTTGCCACCAAAACTCCATTTCTAACCTGTTTAACTCGCTTTGGAAGGCTTGCCACCAAAGTTTTTTTCTTTCTAGTTTAAGTTTTGTTTTGGAAGGCTTGCCGCCAAAACGGTTTTATTATTGAGTTGCATCTCTAATTTGTTTGCAGGTTCTAACATTTATCATGTCTATAGGATTTTGTTAAAAGAAATTAAATCATATTGATCTCTATATAATAACTATCTCTGATTTTCATATTATTTTCTCCAGTTTTGTGTGTTCCAAGTTTTTATTGTTTTGCTTAGATCTCATAATTTGTGTCTTTTGCAAGAGAGATTGAATATTAAATAATTGTTCTTATTAGAACAAATTTAATCAATACTGATATCTTATCTGTGTATTCTAATTTCTCCATTTCTGTGCATTTTGTTTTCACAATCTACATACTTATTTGCTTCATTTTCACATTTGTCGATTTGCATTGAACTATCTACAACGTATTGCACATATCGTATTGTCCTCCCTCTCTTTTTTGTTTCTACTCATATTGTTCGCCTACCTTTAGAGAGAACTATATCTATTTTTTAAAAGACACGCAACGTCTTTGTCATTTGTTGTTTCTTTTTCCTTTGAGCTTACCTACTTTCTCTGCGGGAAAGATTTTGTCTCCTTTCATTCATTCTTTAAAAACATTAATATAATGTTTCTTGTCTCCAAGATACGTATCCTCTTTCAACTCTAATATTCAACTTGTTAATTTTAATTCATTCGAACTTTTTCATGAGATGAGTTTTACTTTAAAATTTTAGAAGCCTTAATAGTTCTAAGTTTTCTCATGTATAAAGTAAAAGGTTTCTTTAAAAAAAAAAAGTCTATAAAGTTTTTTATATAGAAGAGATTAAAAGGCTTCTATTAAAAATTTCAAAGTTTTATAAAGTTTTTTATATATAAAAAATTTCAAAAGTTTTTTTTTTTTTTTTTAAGTTTTTTTATATCTATGAATTTTTTAATAAAGTTTTTTAATTGCTTTCTTTATTAATAAAGATTTAAAGTTTAAATATAAAATTACTTATTTAAAATTTAACTTTTTAAAAAAATTTAAATTTGTGAGTAAAATTTAGAAAATTTCATTTCTATATATATATCTCAAAAAATATTATTAAAATTTGATTATTTTTAATCAAGGAGGTTAGTTTTTTTTCGTTTTTAATTTAGGGGGTATTTTTTCAATACTAATCATAATTTGTTCTGCTATCATGTCTACTTTAATTCCTTAAATTAAGTTAAATAGTAGTAATTATCATTCATGGAAAAAACGCATCTCTTTTATTTTTCGTTTCAAACACCTATTGGATGTTGCTACTGATAAAACCTTTGAGCCCGCTTCAACTGCTCCTCAAGCCGACCAAAATAGATGGAAGGCTCAAAATGAGGAAGCACTTGGTTTAATTAGTATTTCAATGGTTCTTGATTTGTATGTATTGGAAATTGTACAAAAGCATATGAAGCTTGGGAAATTTTAAAAACAACTTATGATCGCTTAAATGAATCCCGAAAAATTCAGCTTCAAGATTAACTTGAAGATCTAAGTTATACGGATTTTAAAACCATGGATGAATTCTTATTAAAGTTTGATTCTATTAATAATCAATTAATTGTTTTAGGAGTTACACTAGTTGATTTACATTTAATTCATCTTATTCTTAAAAAATGTCTTCCTCGTCAATTTCAACAATTTATTACGAATATTCATGCTCAACTTGCTATTCCTACTTTAGCTACTCAATTAACTTATGATATTTTTTTGTAATTTATTATGTGAGGAAGCTAAATTAATTCAATTTGGTACTCTTAAAAGTAGTGAACATGATTTTATGTCTAAAAACCAAAATCATAATAATAATTTTAGATCCAATAATAATAATAATCATAATCATAATAATAATCACAAATCTTTTAATTGTCAATCTCAGTCTAAATCTTATCATAACAATTCTCATAATAATAATCATAATAATACATACAATAATTAAAGGAATAATTTTCAAACAAAACCTCATTGCACATATTGTGGGAAAGATTGATATATTACTAATAATTGTTTTACGAAGCAAAATGGTAAAAAGCTTATGAACCAAAATAATCAACAACATAAACCTCATTATAAAAATGGTAATTCATCTCATCATGCATTTACATGTACTTATAATGTTTCTCAACCACTTGAGTGGATTATTGATTCTGGTGCATCTCAGCATGTTACTTCTTATAAAGAATCTTTTGAATCTTTGCATCCTGATACTTCTAATATTCCTATTCAATTAGCTAATAATCATAGTTGCAAAGTTGAAGCTATTGGTGATGTAAATGTTCCTAATGGGAAATTACATGATCTTCTTTATGTTCCTGAATTAAAATCAAATTTGATTTCAGTTCCTAAACTTTGTCAAGATTATAAGATTAACTTTTATAGGGGCATGTGTTATATCATTGATCCAAAAACTGATAATGTTATTGCTACTGCTAAAATGGATAGTGATAACTTATTCAAATTCTATGAATTTTGTGTTATATCATTGATCCAAAAACTGATAATGTTATTGCTACTACTAAAATGGATAGTGATAACTTATTCAAGTTCTATGAATTTGCTCTTACAAAGTATTCCTTGCTTCGACTATTGATTTTACTATACGGCATGAAAGACTTTGCCATCTCAATTCTAATCATATTTCATTGATGCAAAAAGAAAATATGGTTGATGGATTGCCTAGTATTGTTCCTTCTCAAATTGTTTGCAATGGTTGCATGAGTGGTAAGATGCATAGGGAACCCTTTCCGCGTGGTCAATATTGGAGGGCATATACTAAATTGCATCTAGTTCATAGTGATCTCTTGGGTCCCATAAAGAATCCTCCCTCCAAGGTTCAAGCTATGCTCTTACCTTTGTTGATGATTTTTCAAGGAGAACATGGATATATTTCCTTCATAGTAAGGATCAAGTGTTTGATGTGTTTACTGAATTTCATATGTTTGTAGAAAGACAATCTGGTTCTAAAATTAAGATTCTTCGTACTCGCAATGGAAGAGAATGTGTCAATAATGCATTTAATGCTTATTTGAAATCTTTTGGAATTAAACATGAGCTTACCATTCCTTATACACCACAACAAATGGTGTGGCGAAGCGGAAGCATAGGACCATTGTGGAAATGGCTAGATGTTTATTGCATGCAAAAAATATGGATTACAAATTTTGGGTTGAAGCTATGGCTTGTGAAACTTATTTAATTAATAGAACACCTACCAAAGTCTTAAAGGATAAAACTCTTGAAAAAGCTTGGTCTGGGAGAAAGCCCAATTTGCAAAATTTTAAAATTTTTTGGTTCCATAGTTTATGTTCACAAACCTAAGGAGAAAAGAAAAAAAATTAGATGCTAAATCTTCTCCTTTTATTTTTGTTGGTTATGATGAAAATACTAAAGGTTATAGAGTTTACAATCCTATTACTAACAAGGTAAAAGTTGCAAGAGATGTTTGTATTGCACAAAAAGGCATTCATGATTGTTCTAAAGTGGAGGATGATGAACTTGCTCAAAGCAAAGTTGTGCTTGTGGAAGACCAACCTCCTTCTCTTAACCTTACTCCTAATGCATCTCTTTTTATTCCTTCTAATGATAGTGATGATGATAATAATAACTCTACTACTCATGACTCTTCTTCTAGTGATGAATCCATTACTTCTAAAAGAAGACCTACATGGTTTAAATCTTTAATTCAAGATAGTGATGAATTAGTTAGAATGGATAGACTTCAAACTAGAAGAGTTCATTATTGTAATTATACTTTAATGACTACTATTATGGGTTCTAATGATCCTAAAACATTTTATCAAGCTAAAAATCAACCACATTGGCAAAAAGCAATGAAGGAAGAATATGATACTTTAATGTCTAACCAAACTTGGGATTCAGTTCCCCTGCCTTATGGTAAAAATCTTGTTTCTTGCAAGTGGCTTTATAAAACTTAATTGAATGCTAATAATCAAGTTAGTAAATTTAAAGCTAGATTAGTTGCTAGAGGTTTTTCTCAAATTGAAGGCTTAGATTATACTGAAACTTTTGTTCATGTTGCTAAAATGCCTACAATTAAACTTGTGTTTGCTTTAACTTCTAGAATGAATTGGCCTATTCACCAAATGGATGTTAAAAATGTTTTTCTTAATGGTGATTTATATGAGGAAATTTATATGTCTCAACCTCCTGGTTTTATTAAAGAAGGTAATGCACACTTAGTTTGTAAATTAAAGAAATCAATTTATGGATTAAAGCAATCTCCTAGGGAGTGGTATTCAAAGATTAATGCATTCTTTCTTTCTCAAGGCTTTATTAGAAGTAAAAATTATCCTAACTTGTATATTAAACATAGTGAAGATAATATTATCATTATTATCTTGTATGTAGATGATTTGATTCTTACTTCAAATTCCAATACTTAGATTTCTGATATTAAGTTTCAACTTAATCAAAAATTTCAAATGACTAATTTAGGTCTTTTACATTACTTCTTAGGAATGCAAATTTGGCAAACCTCTAAAAGAATTTTCTTATCTCAAAGTAAATATGCTCAAGATCTCATAGATAAGTTTAAAATGAATGATGCTCACCATGTTTCAATTCCTATTGAATTAGGCACTAAGTTAATGCTTAATATGCAAACTCCTCTTGTTGATCCTACTTTGTACAGACAATTAGTTGGAAGTTTGAATTATTTAACTCTTACTAGGCCAAATATTGCTTATAGTGTTGGTTTGGTTTCAAGATTCATGTCTAAACCTGAAGTTTGAATTATTTAACTCTTACTAGGCCAGATATTGCTTATAGTGTTGGTTTGGTTTCAAGATTCATGTCTAAACCTCAACAAACACACTTTAAAGTTGCTAAAAGAATTTTAAGATATATTAAATGAACTATTAATGTAGGTTTGTTTTATGATGCAAATTCTGATTTTACTTTAAATGGTTTTACTGATTCCGATCTAGGTGGAGATCCCAATGATGGGAAATCTACTTGTGGTTATTGTTTTTTTGTTGGTTCAAGAGCAATTTCTTGGAATAGTAAAAAGCAACAATCTACCTATCTTGGATCCACTGAAGCTAAATACAAAGGATGCACTAATGTTTCCAAAGAAGTCTTGTGGCTTAAAAGACTACTTGAAGATTTGGGTCTACCTCAACGCGAACCAACTCAATTGTATTGTGACAACCAAAGTGCCATTGCCTTGGCTAAAAATCCAGTTTTCCATGCAAGGACAAAACACATTTCTCTCCAACACCAATTTATTAGAGAACAAATTGAAGACAAACAAGTTTCACTCCTCTATTGCAAGGGAGAAGACCAAATTGCAGATATTTTGACCAAACCACTTCGTAAAGAAAAGTTCCAATTTCATTGTAAAAATCTTGGATTGCACCTCATTGAAGGGTTTGATGTAAACTCCCCAAGTAAAGCTTAAGGGGGGTGTTAGAATATTTAATCTTTACTTGGCTTAGGATTATTTGTATTTAGTTTAGGATATTCCTTAAGAATTCCTGCATGTAATTTGTCCTCTAGTACATGTGTGAGGACAAGTCATTTCTTTTATTTTCCTTTATTAAGGAATATTAGATTTCCTCCATAAAAGGATGTGGACACATGGCACACACATTTTATGAATGGTGGCATTCATAGATTTGGGAGTTACTTTGTAACTCCTCTCCTCATCTCTATTTAAGAGATGTCTCCTCTCTCATTTCTTCTTAATAACAATATTGTAAAGAGCTTCTTGCTCCCTCTCTCTCTCTCTCATTTTAGGCATTGCCTCATTCATAATAACACAAGGGGTTTTTCTTTACTTTTCCCCTTTCAAAAGTTCTTGTGCCTCCTTCACATTTGGGTGATTGCTCCAAGGTTTTTGCATTTCTCGTGGTAACATTTACTTCATCAATAAATTTACTTGGATTTTGTTTTTCTTTCCTTGCTCTTGTATTTTATTTCAAAATCAACAACCCAAACCTAAATCAAGGAAGGCAGGAAACACCCAAGCCTTGACAAGGAGGGGTTTGGGGGAGGGAGAAGACTTCCCCTTTCACCTACAACAAACCACGGTCCAGGCAATACTATCATTCTGACCATCCAAGGAAAGATCAAACAGAAAGGACCTCGCAAGGTTGCACTCAACAACACCAGCAAGTTGTTGTGGCTAAAGTAGAACAATGTCAAGAGCATATTCAACAAGAGTAGATCAAAGTTGCAGAACAAGGGCAACAAGAGATAGATCCTCAGGGACGGAAGCAACCACAATAGGAGCAGCAAGAGAGTTGATAGCAACAGTAGGAGGCACATCATCATCCCAGAAGGAGACCTCATTCTCCTAAGAGGAGCCAACAGAATCAAAATCAGCAGCAAAAACAATCAAATGATTATTTGTAGCATCCTTCCACCAAGTAGCAACACGTTTGTGACACAGAAGAATTTTCGACAACCAAAGGGGAGGCCCTCAAAATCTATCGATTGAGTCCAAAGCCTATCTCCAACCATTAGAACCACATCTTTAGGGAGAGGTGAGGAGATGTCAATGTCAATTAAGATGAGGGCAAAGGTGGAGTGGCCCATGTAAGATGTGGCATCATCAATCTTCAAGAAACGGACAATAGAGTTACCAATGGCCTCGTGGTAAGAATCCTCCCAGAAATGAAAGGGGAAATTAGGGAGGCGAACCCATACTGGACGCACATTAAGTGGTTCAATAAGAGGGTTGAAAGAGGTTGTCTAAGACTTAACAGAGAGAGTGATCTCCCCAAACCCATAACTTGCTCAAAACCAAGTCATGATCAAAAGAATAAGTAAAGGAGGCAATGAAAAACCTTTAGCACAAGGAAAAAGTTCAATGTTATGAGCAACTAAAGGCTTCCAAGAATCACTCACCCAACGATGGAGGTCCAGGAGAGAAGGCCAAAATCCAATGAATCTGCACACTAATGCACAACATTGGTAGAAACCAATATTATCCACAACATTCTATCTATAAACCACCATAGAGAAAGACTTGGCACAAGGGAGAGGACGAACCTCCTTGGAGTGATGAGCAACAAATCTAGCCACACAAGCAAAGTTGTGTTTACCAAAAAGAGGAGGTTTGGGTGGGATCACCCACATCAACGTACAAAGGCAGCAACCCCAGTTAGAGGGGCAGCACCATTGATCAGAGCATCCAAACCACCTGGAGCAGATGCACCCCCAACAACAACAGCCACACCCATGCGATGGGAGGGGGGACCCGAACCATACAGAGGCCAAGGCCCTAGCAGGGGCAGCGGCAAGTCTCAAACCACCCCCAGAGGGCATGGCCCCAGGAGGAGCAGTGCCAAACACGAAGGGAGCAACATTCAAAGAGGAATGGATGGGAGAGCCGTTAGATCTTACGGAAGCCATTATATTGGATGAATCAATGCATTTGTTACATACGTAATTATATCTCAATTTTAGGGAATAAAAAAATTGATATTGTATTTTGTAAATTTTAATTTCAAATTAACTCATCTGCGATTTCAAATTTTCATATATTAATTTGTATCGATTATTTGAATAGCCACCCCACACCATAATACAGAAGTTTTAAGGACTATTGTAGCGTCGAGCTCCTCTATGCTGCAGAAATCTCATCCATGTGACCTCCGCATTTTCGATTGCTCACTCTATTGTCAATTACTCATGCTTTCGCCTCTTCTAGTTTGCCTTGCCCGAATTTTGGAGTTTTTCCTTATGGTTGTGCATGTTCTAGCTATGGCACATCACACCAGCCCCTTGTGTACCCTAGCTCATTGTTATAATGCCCCACCTCTTTTCTCCCTAAGCAAGCTAAGATCTCTCTTCTCGGGACTGCCTTGGGCTGTAAAACCATTTCCCTTCGCCATCTAGGGTTAACCGATGGTTTTTGTGGGGTGGGCACCTCTTCCCACACAGGGCTCCTCTTTCTAGAAAATCGTCAGACGCGAGGTTTTGGGCTTTAGTTTGGGGCCTGCTACTTGGGATGTACAACCAAAGAGGAGTGGGCTAACCACTAATTTGCAAGTATCCTCCAAGTATTGCTCAAACATCCCTCTCAAGTGAGCTACATCTCCCCCGGTTTTAGCTTTTTATGAGAATTTAATGAAGGGTGTTTTTGAAGCAGAGAAGTTTTACATTGTCAATAGTTTGATTGGCCAATTCAATCAATTATGACCAAAAGTTTCAAATCTACACAATTGGATCACATTAGTCTAGCAAAATATATGCTCAAAGGTAATGTGGAAGTTTACCCTTGCACACAGAGATTTTTTATTGTTATGTTTGATTGCAAACAGGATCGAAACACCAACCTTCAAGAACGATGGTGTTGAGAGCACAATCTACTCCTTAAACCCTGATATCCCCAAAATCCAGCCCTCTAAATCATTTTTGGTGAAATAGGTTTGGGTTCACCATTCAAATCTTTCGTTATAGTTCCGGTTTAAGGACTACTTTGAAGCTATTGGTGATTCTTTGGTTGACTTTTTGGTTGTAAATACTGACACCCCCATTTTCACCCACATAACATTTCCTTGCATCCTTGTAGACTTGGATATCTCAAGAGATCTCCCTACGAAGATTTCTTTCAAGATTGATAATAACTGGTCCCAACCTCTAGACTACGAAGGTTTGCCCTTCCATTGTAGATGATTCAATACTGGACACATGGCTAATAATTGCTCCAGACCCAAAAACAATGTTGAGCACCAATCTTGGCAAATGGATGCTCTTCCACAACATTATTTTGTAAATGCTCCTTCAAAACATCTTGGGAAAGAATCTAAATCTCCTTGGGCTGCTCTTTCCCTTGCAGGAGAAAGGTGTAGAATGGGGGCAAATATGAAATCAATTTCTAATGTTGTCCCATTGCAAATTTCAGCTGCTTCAAGGTCTCCTTAGCAGTCTTACAACTCCAGTATGAAAGATAATATTACAGACACTTAAATGCCCCAAACTCTTATTGTGAATGCTCTTACAAGAGATTTTGCAACCAATGCAAATGGGACAGCAAAACAAATCTCCAAGACACTGCCTCTTTCTGACCAAGATTGGATAAAAGTTGAGTTACGATTCGTTTCTCCGAATTGAGGTGCATATCCAATCGGAGTGCTAGTTCTAGATCCTATAGGCGCAAATCAAGATACGGATCAAGTTGAATAACAAGAAAAAGACCCTATTCCAGTTCCACGCGATGACTTTGTTTACCTAGAAGCAGTTGGAAACGTGAAAGATCAATACTCAAAACCACCTACAGAGGTGACACTAGGATCGGCCAAGAAGGGAAAGAATTCAAAAATGTAAATTCCCTAACACAGCTATATGGGCTAGTTGGTAGATTTGTTCTATGGTGGCAACAAGCATTTTCTACTTGCCTTTAGCTTAGCAAAGGTTATGTTACTATTTGTGGCAACAGTAACCATATCGATTTCCATTTGTTGCGCCCCTGGGCCCTATTAGAGAGCTGAAGCTTTTCTTATTTTAACATTATTTTATATGGGAGTGGATCCTATGTCCATTACTTACAAATCAAAAAAACAAATAGCCACCCCAAACCGTTCCCCAAAAAACAACAAAAACATTTTCCATCACAAAGAACCAAGAAACACAATTGATACAAGAATTATTTTGGCCCAGGTACAAAATGTGATTGTGGAAAAATCCAATAACCAAGTTTGGTAAGTTCTTTGCAAGAACTAGAGGGGCAAAACATATGAATAAGTTCGAATTTTATTTGTAAGACGAAAAATATTCAACATTTGTCTTTTACAGGATGAGATTTAGTCCTAATATCTCCATTTCTTGGTTGATGTAGCACCGTTGTTATGTGTAATTCAAAATGCCTTTTCTTGAAAAAATTGATTGTCTCATCAAAGACACGGGATAGGATCTCCATTTCTTTTCAGATTATACTTATTAACTCCACATTGTCAATTGTTAGAAAAAGAAAAAAAATGTCGTGTGGATACCCAAGCCCTTGGGATTTATTGAACTCAATTTTGATGATCTGTGAAAGGCAATCCAGTTCCATCTGAGAGGTGTTTACAATATGGAACTGAGCAGTCTCTAGTGATCTACATCATGGGCATAGTAACTAACACCAACCAAGCAGAGGCAATCACAAAGTTGAGGCACATCCAGATTGCAAACGATAAAGTGAAATAAGGTAATCATTGAAGAATACTGCAGCATTGAATAAAGGAACAGTAGCTTCGTGACAATTAAAATGTAATTGAAAACATTAAACTTGTAAAAACTTGCGATCCTAGTACCTTGCAGTCCCAGCTCTGAGGTGTTATACAATATGAACTTGAGCAGCCTCTACTGATCTATATCATGAACATGGGAACTGACACTAATAACCAAGCAGAGGCAATGGCAAAATTTAGGCGCATCCATATTGCAAATGACAGCAACAGATTAAAGTCAACCGAAGATGACTGCAGCACTGAATAAAGGAAAACTAGCTTAGTGACAAATAAAGAAAGTTGTGAACAACGTGAAACTTACAACAAATTGGTATTATATTACCTTCCACCTTAATGTTAAGCTATAAATTTTACCAATCTACAAATGTTCCTTAATAATCTTGATTTATATCATCGTACTAAAAAGATTATATATATATCCTTGATTTATAGGAAATCATCTATAAATACGCATTCATCATGTTCAAGTCCAATTCTATAATGTCGCAGGGCAGCTAAAAGTTTTAAGAAGAATTTATATGCCTTGGTTTATGATTTATTTTTTATGCTGCTATACTTGCAAGATCCAATTTGGTTTAGGATACCTCTCTTCAAACTGATGAAGCGGATTCCAATTGCCTTGGGCAACATTGGAATCCGCCCAAGAGGGCCAGCCCCTTCCCCAACGTGTAGGGCTGGGCCCTATACCTCACGGCATCAAATAAAGACTCCACGCTACATTCAAGCCAACACGCCAACATGATAGGGCCAACCCTATCCCAATACATTTCGGATTAAATAAATTAAAAGGTCTTTAATTTATAAGGCACGCCGACATGTTTAGGAGTATTGCGCCACATATAAATAAACATAAACTTCATCACCATTCACTGATTCATGTTCATGCAAAATACTCATATCTGCCTTATGTGAATTAAAGGAGAGATATTACAGCGAAATATGTTTGCTATACCAGGGAGTTATATCTGCCATTAAAGTGTGAAATTCATCCATAAGGAGAGTGAACTGAAGTGCTAAAGGCTGCAGACCAGCAAAGTGCAGGTTTCATATGCAATATAATTCAGACCTAGGGTTTGGATCTGACTGCTGTTGGAAGTGTTAAAGGGAGCAGATTTGACAACTTGTTGGTTGTGAAAGTGCAGTTTTGTGAAAGACGTCATCAGCCCTAAGTGCAATCACCTTCAAGTACTTGAGATAAGTGTTGTAATCTTCATATGAATATAATCCATAATCAGATCATTCATAATCAGATCTGAGGATCTTTTCTGGCTGGGTTTTTCCTCCTAGGAGGTTTTCCCAGGGTAAACGTGTCTTGTTCTTATTTGTTCTTTTCTTGGTTGTGCTTAAATTTGGAAAACTATAAACTATTCATTTAATCAATTTAGTTAGTAATTAAATTCTGATTTTCTGAGTTTACATTAATCTGAAAGTGTTAAAATTCAACAAACCGCAGGTATATCATGTTTTCCCCCTGCCATGGCATAATCATATAACATAATTTGTTCTTTCAATAGCCAAAAAAGATGAGAAAAATGTTGGCTTGTTACTCAATACAGATAGTGAGACGGGTGAAATAACAGAGTTTATATACAAAAATTAAAGCAATTGTAGATATCAAACATACAAGGCTTACATTGAACATCTTTTTCAGAAAATAACATGGAAGGTCCTGAAAGATCTATAGGATCATAGCTCAATATGGATTAGTAAGCTTGGTCTAATAAACAGAATTTATATAGAAAAGTTAAAACAATTGTAGATATCAGATATACAAGGCTTCTATTTAATGTTTTTTTTCAAAAATGACATGACGAAACTGGTGTTTTCAGTTCAGTGTTAATTCATTTTAAAAGAAATCATGAACTAATATCAAAAAGGATTTAGAAAATTTAGCACAACCTTGCAATGTGTTTGGATTGGGTCATAAATACGTATTTACAAGCCATAATAGCTATTTTCAAAGTTCAAGTGTTAAAAAATCCCAAAGAAAATTAAAGAGAAATATATATCATCACCAGATATCTCTCACTCAACCATCCTCTCCATTATCTGCATCATTAAAATCGGGATCAAAATCCTTAACCTTAACATCAGCGTCTTCTCCAAACTGAATGGCATTGTCAATATGGGACAAGATGTATTGTATGCTGCAAAATTGCATATATTTTGTAAGAAAATATCACATAAATAGGAAGTAGAATATTCACAGAAAGCTTGGAAGGGATCGTCGGTATTCAAAATAACCTACATAATTTGCAATAACATGGTTAACAATCGTAACAGGAACGTACCTGTTCTCTTTTGTTATATCAAGAGGTAAGAAGTTCACCATACTGTAGTCATCAATCTGAAAAACAATTCCACTCTCAGGTGACACTCAAAAACAAAACCCAGCCGCAAGACACCTACTCAATTCTCAAATTCAAAAATCAAATTCATACAGTAAGAAGCTTTAGTTCCAATACTTCAAAGAACTACCTTCAGTTACTGCCCCTACTGTAAATGCTTCCTGATAGTTGCTACACTAAAGATGTGGAATCCTTGGAAGGAAGAAAAATGTTCGAACACCATATTTTATGCATGGTTTCTAATGCAGTAAGGACTCAAGCGCAAGTACTGGTACAAAAATGTGTATCGATTCCATAGGTGTGCTTGTATGTTCATGCATATCCCAACTATAATATCAACAATAACAATATTGAACATAACATTTAACCATTCATCCCCCAAAGGAATGATGTCAATAAGAACATACAAAAGCTCATCTAGGTCAGGCCCACTCTTGGTTGCTAGATAGAAATTCAATTTCAAGGGAGCTTAAAAAGGCAATCTGAAACTGCAGGGATGGCGGTGTTCTCAGATACCAGGAAGAATGCAAAGCAACATAAGTTTTCCATGCTCTTGGTTTGTTTTTGACTGCTTGGTAGTTTCTGCTGCTTCGGAGGGTATTGAGTGAACCTCAGATTTTGTTCATTATAATTGCATATTTTTAGGGATTCTAAAAGGGTGTAATGGACAATCCATGATAGTCATTTTGGGCTAGCATTGCGTTTGTTAGTAAGAGATCTTTTCAGGTACTCATAGCCCATGTGTGAGCAATATTTATAGTTAGCAATGACTGTATGTGTATGAAAACTAAATCAATGACAGGAAAGTGGAAATTTCCATATATCCATTCAGAAGCTAAAAAAACAAGGTAAGTGAAAATCTCTAAACAAACATCTCCATATGGCTTCTTGAATTTTAATTGCAATATGGAGTAACACGGGAGTGATAAAATATGGGTCCCTTCAAGGATGAATGGTATTTCTTGACTGCAGCAAAGAAAACCTTTACCACTCCAGAAAACACATTACCTTTCACAAGTTAGTCTCTCACTCTTTTACATGCACGAAGTTTGTTAGCTAGTGAAATCCTTGTGAGCTGCCTACATTTACATGGTTAGGCTGTGGAGTCACTAGTTTCTCTTCAAGAAGAATTAAAAAATTCAAGTTAAATACACAATTTGAAGTTAAATGTGTGAGAGACCCTAATCATTTTTAGCACCTCCACAAATGTCTTGTAGACATCCACAATGATGAGTCAAGACAAAAGCAACCAGTTAATATATGATGGCATATGTGTGGGGAACACAGCTGGTCTTGATTCTGGAGAACAAGACTGGCCTTGTTGACATGAGAAGATTGATCTTAATGGCCTTCTTGAATCATCTCCAATCACACACTTCATAGTAACCAGTACTTGGATAAATTTTCAAGGGAATCTTTTAGAAGCCCTAGAACAACATTTTTGTAACCATAACTCAGCTAGAAAAATTTAGTCTGACATGTTGGTGTGAATGGAGTTATTTGTAATGTCCCCTTCTATTTGACCTTGGATACAAAGGAGTAGTTAAAATTAAGTTGTCGGAAAATAAAGTAAATGTTGTGACAACTAGTTTTAATTCCTAAGCTTTCCAGATTATTTGTATTAAATTACATTGATGTTGGACAATGGATATAAATATTAATAAAACTTTATTATTTCCCTTTTGCCAAAGTTTAAAATTGAAAAGAAAGGGATATTTGAAAAGTTTTTCAGAAGCTTCTTGAGAGGATTATAAAAAGGCATATTAGGACTCATTTGTGTATGCTTGGTTTTATTATTTTCTCTTAGAGAGCTTGAGAGCTTCTGGCTTTCGGTTCAAGAAATCTGTGGACAGAAACCCTTGGAATAACCCAATTCATCTTTGGGGATGGATTCATCTCAGGATTCATAATTGCACAGTATTGATCAATGTGTTCGAGGTTTCAATCTAAGATCTCACAGCTAAGTTTTTCAAATTTCTAAAGTCTCATTCTGAGACAAATTTGTAGAGTTACTGGATTTATTGCAAATCTCTCTGGCAAGATATTATTGATAATATATATATATATATATATATATATATATATATATATATATATATCATTAAGTGGTATTTTGGCATAAGTCTCGTTATTATAATCTTTGATTGATGCCAGGTTTAAGGGGATAACTCAGTTTAATATGGTTGGGCTGCTTGGGCATATCTTTTTGAGAGCTTGGGATTATATTCTATTTTTGTTTGGGTGAAGATTATTATATTGGCAGTTCGTGGACTTCTTCTTTACCTTTGGCATAAGACTCCTTATGCTAGGCAACATTTTAATTAAATGAATAATAGGGACATGGAGACTTTACAAGGACAGCTTCATATATATTTTGCAGGAGAAACAATTTTTGGCACGGGCATTCAAAGTTTAGCACAGGACCTCTTAAGGGCTCGATTCATTAATATATTCCAATCTTCTATTGGACGCAACTTCTGCTATTTGCGTGAGGTCCTCCTTCAGGCGGATCTAATATTTCTGCACAACATTCATTCGCCCATAGTGCTGTGAGTTATGGCATAGCTTATGGCTCCTGCAAAAGCCTCTTCCTTAGTAGTGGGATTCATTTCGGCAAGGCTAGCTCTCTTTGGCATGAATAATACTGCCCAAATCGTGAGCTCTAGAATATAGACAGAATGCTGATGGTTTTTGTTGTCATTTTATGACACCCTTGGTCCATCAATGAGAACCGATCAGAGATATGTTATATGGACCAGCGCTGCCTCAGTTGATCAAGGAGAGAAGAAATCATGAAGTGTGAAGTGTTGCCTTGTCCAAAGGAAGTTCCTCCCTTGGCCTCTTCTTCTTCCCCGGAACTCCGGAACCCTGAGGTTCCGAAGTTCTTTCCCTTTGCTGCCTCTTCTTTCTTTTCCCGAAACTCCAGAACCTCGAGGTTCCGAAGTTCCTCTCCTCTCCCTTTCTTTTCTTCTCTCCCAGAACTCCGGAACCCCGAGGTTCTGAGGTTCCTTTCTTTTCCCTTCCCCGGAACTCCAGAACCTCGAGGTTCCGAAGTTCCTCTGCGCAATTTCCCGGAACTCTGGAATCCCGAGGTTCCGAAGTTCCCTCCTAGCCCTACTTCCTTCTTTTCTTTGGAACTTCGGAACCCCGAAGGTCCGAAGTTCTCTTCCTCGCTTTCCCTTCTTCTCTCCGGAACTCCGGAACCACAAGGTTCCAAAGTTCCTTTCCCCTTTGCCTTCTCTCTCTAGTTCCCCCGAACTCCGGAAGCCCGAGTTTCCAAAGTTCTTTCCTTAGCCTTTTGAAGTTCACACGAACTCCAGAACCCCAAGGTTCCGAAGTTCCTTGCTCCTTCCCTTGTCTTCCTCACTTCCGGAGTCCGAGCTTCTGAAGTCTTCAGACTTCCTTCCGACTGGCGACACTTTCGGATGGCGTGATCGACACTCAAGGCTTTTAATGCTCCAACAGTTTTGGTGATTTGTGCACTTTCTTTTGTGGAGCCATAAGGGTGCACTAAACGTTTTTGGCAAGATTTCCATCAAGGGAGGTACGGGGCCATGCTTGGTGACTTAGGTCATGTCTGACTTTGGAAGGTTAGTCAATCCACCTTCTCAGGATTGCCCTTTGCGGGTATGGCTAGGTTGCTTGCATGTACAAGTCAAGTGCATGCACTTCCCTACACTTCCAGACTGACATGCAAGGGTCATGATCACCCTTGTAACCATTTTTTCTATATAAACGTTGTTAAGCCTCATTGTAAAGGGTTCTCTCCCTGCTGCCTTGAGCTTTCCTATGCTCTTTCTCTTCTCTTGAAGACCTGTAATTATTTTTGCATTTCTGCAACTGTAAGCTTGGCCTTTGGCCTTTGTTTGAATTGAAATTACAATCTTGCCTTCCTTCAACTTATGTTGTGTATGTTTCTTTACATCATAAGTGTATGTTTTGTGGCTCTTCTCTCCATATATACTGTGTTAACTTCTTGTTTTTTTTAGTGTGACTTGTGGGAATCCTTCTCCCCTCTTGACACTTCACAAATTCTAACCTCCATACATGCATTGGGGTCACTCATACAACTGAAGTTTGTGCATCTCCTGGGTGTTTCAGTTGATTTTTTGTGTCATTTCGGGTAGGGAGAGGAACAATCTCTTCTTGGTGCATCACCTCCTTTTTATTTCAAGCATTTATGTCTTCCCTTTACCTCTGCAATTTGTTAGGATAGGCCTAGGAGTTAGTTTTGAAGGGTTGAGTTGGTTAAACACCTGCACCTGGATTGAGAAGGAAGTTGGCCTTCTCCAGAGATTCAACCCCCTTGCACAAGGTCCCAAACTTCAAGGTTGTTGAGTTGATAGCTCAGCAAGGGTGCAAGATTTTGTGATAACAGTTTTTGGCAGGCCCGATGGGACTTAGTTCGACATACATGCTAAGGATTCAGTGTTAATTCTTAGTGTTTCAGTCTTTAGAGGCAATCACCTTTCAAGCACTTGGCGACTCTGCTCAAAGTCCAGTTCTTGTTCATACGAAGTTCCTAACTCTTGGACCCCGGAACCCCAGGTTCCCAAGTCACCAACTCTAGAACTCTGGAACCCCCAGGTTCCGAAGTTCGCAAGTCCGGAACCCCCAGGTTCCGAAGTGCCTAAGTCCTCAACTCCGGAACCTCGAGGCTCCAAAGTCATGCAGTCCTAAGCCCAAGCCAAGTGAAGGTTCGATGTGTTCTTCAATTCATCAAGCCTTTGGAGGCAACATCTTTCAAGCACTTGGTGACTCTGCAATCATTTGGTGGATCTATGGTATGTTATCAGTCTCTGGTTGAGAGGGTCTGTTTGCTCTTTTAAGCATTTTGTTAAAAAAGCTCCATCTCTTTCAAATGCTTTAAAATGAGTTCATATCATGGGTGTAACTTCTATTCACCCCCATTCTATGAGAATGCCAACCATTTTTCCCCTCCTTACCAATAGGGCCGAACTAGGACTACTCCTAGTTTCATGCCAAATAACTTCACTTCAACAGCAGGTGGGTACTTTCCTAATGCTTGCCACTCACCCACCCCTGCTCAACCTTCTTGGCAGCCCAACCAGCCCCAAGAGGACGAAAAAAGGCAAATTGCAAAAATCAAAAGTGTGTTGCTTGATTTTACCAAGCAGTAGGAGGAGTTGAAGAGACAACAGGAGTGGGATTTACAACAGGATCAGCTTGCTTATCAGGCTCAGCTTCAACAACAACAGATGGGAGCCCAAAGACAACATAAGGACTTCCTTGCAAGGCAGCTTGCCTCTGCTAGGAAGGAAGAAATTAAGCAACTAGCAACCATAGAGATGCAGCTCATACAGGAGGAGGTTTCTGCTCCTAGGGTTCCTAAGTTTGAAATCCCAAGCTTCTGGCAGGGGAGACCTCCCAAACCTTCAACTACCCCCCCTAGTTTAAAAATTCCAAGATTCAAGGGAAGCTCCAGCGGTTGTTATACAAGAGCCTTCTCCTCAGTGCCTTTTGCAAAACACCCCACCACCTAGGGCCTTTCCTGATGCTATCTCCCTTTTTAAGGGCGGACCTGTTGTATGGAGGATGGATGGTTCCTACCCTCATCATGACGAAGGGATTCAATCAGCCATTGGTGAGTCTTCATATGCTCTAAAGGAGGAGGAATTGACAAAGCTGCAGGAGGATTTTGAGAACAATCAGTTGCAGCAGCAGGTCATTGAACAAGAGTGTGAAGGAAAGGAAGAGGACGATGTCCTCTCATTTGACAATCTTTCTTTCTTTATTGATCATGAGGAGAAGGATATGTCTACATCTCCCCCGGTGGTAGCTTTGGAACAACAAGCTAGTCTTGAGGAGGGCACAAGGGGCAATGGTTTTGCTGCAGATTGCATGGCGAATGGATCGTGCCATGAACCTGCGGTTGTTGCATTTTGTTGCCTGGAGGAGGAAACAAAAACAAAGAGACAATCTAAAGATTTTAGTTCTTCTTTTGAGGTGTCTCATAAACCTGAGATTTGTGTTGATATCAGCACATCTCATTATGATGTATGTTGGTTCTCCCCTGTCCTTGAAAGTGATGATGTTGAATATGAGGTCTTCATTCAAGGTGAAGATGTTTCTTTTGGCATTAGGGATGATGTGCCTAAGCTTGAATGTTTCACTTGGGACCAACATACCAAGTATGATGACGTTGAGCAACAACATGCTAGTCATCCCAACAATCTTTTGGTTGCTCAACTTAACAGTATACCCGAGCTTCAAAGTTTCCAATTTGATTTGGGTGAAGAGCCCCCTTGTGCAGGCCAAGACAGAGATATGGTATACTTTTCATCACCATTTGAGTTTGAGGCCTTTTCCTTTGGTTTAGACTCACGCCAAGAGGAGGCCGGCTATTGTGAAAAAAAAGATGCCCCCTTGTATAATAGAGATGCCTTCTCTTTTGCAAGGAGTAGTTCTTTTGATGCTAGCCAACTCCTTAAAAACTCCCCCCTTGCTACTATGTGCATGCTTCATGCATCCCCGGATGTCTCAGGTGGCTATTTTCTATGGCTTCCCTATGGTGGCAAGGTGAATGGCGAAGTGTTCTTTCACCACATGAGTAGTATGTGTGATCTAATGCAGCTAGATGGTGAATGTAACAATGGTATGAGGGGGATCAGCTCCTTCAAAAGGTTCCTCTTTGATAGAGGCAAAAGCATCAGTTGCCTCTTATTGTAACAATGTAAATATTAGTTAGGTTTCTTGTTTTCCAAGAAGTGCACGAGCACAGGTTGTTCCCCTTTAGAATGGCTGATCTTGATCCTTTGCAGGTTACAGAGGAGAGAGTTTTCTCTTATCTTGAAGTTATGACTCTGTGCCCAATGGATTACACAGGCTATTGATCTATATGCTTAGCAAGCAAGCATCCCGCAGAGGTTGCCAAAAATGTTGTCATTTTATGACACCCTTGGTCCATCAATGAGAACCGATTAGAGATATGTTCTATGGACCAGCGCCGCCTCAATCGATCAAGGAGAGAAGAAATTGTGAAGTGTGAAGTGTTGCCTTGTCCGGAGGAAGTTCCTCCCTTGGCCTATTCTTCTTCCCCGGAACTCCAGAACCCCGAGGTTCCGAAGTTCCTTCCCTTTGCTGCCTCTCCTTTCTTTTCCTGGAACTCCGGAACCCCAAGGTTCTGAAGTTCCTCTCCTTCTCTCCCTTTCTTTTCTTCTCTCCCGAAACTCCGAAATCCCGAGGTTCCGAGGTTCCTTTCCCCTTTGCCTTCTCTCTCTATTTCCCCCGGAACTCCGAAACCCTGAGGTTCCAAAGTTCTTTCCTTAGCCTTTTGAAGTTCTCCGAAACCCCGAGGTTCCAAAGTTCCTTGCTCTTTCCCTTGTCTTCCTCACTTCGGGAGTCCAAGCTTCTAAAGTCTCCAAACTTCCTTACGACTGGTGACACTTCTGGATGGCATGATCAGCACTCGAGGCTTTTAATGCTCCGATGGTTTTGGTGACTTGTGCACTTTCTTTTGTGGAGCCATAAGGGTGCATTAAATGTTTTTGGCAGGATTTCTATCAAGGGAGGTACAGGGCCATGCTTGGTGACTTATGTCATGTCTAACTTTGGAAGGTTAGTCAATCCACCTTCTCAGGATTGCCCTTTGTGGGTATGACCAGGTTGCTTGCATGTACAAGTCAAGTGCATACACTTCCCTGCACTTCCAGATTGACATGCAGGGGTCATGATCACCCTTGTAACCATTTTTTCTATATAAAGGCTATTAAGCCTCATTGTAAAGGGTTCTCTCCCTGCTGCCTTAAGCTTTCCTATGTTCTTTCTCTTCTCTTGAAGACTTGTAATTATTTTTGCATTTCTGCAACTGTAAGCTTGGCCTTTGGCCTTTGTTTGAATTGAAATTACATTCTTGCCTTCCTTCAACTTATGTTGTGTATGTTTCTTTACATCATAAGTGTATGTTTTGTGGCTCTTCTCTCCATATATACTGTGTTAACTTCTTGTTTTTTTTAGTGTGACTTGTGGGAATCCTTCTCCCCTCTTGACACTTCACAAATTCTAACCTCCATACATGCATTGGGGTCACTCATACAACTGAAGTTTGTGCATCTCCTGGGCGTTTCAGTTGATTTTTTGTGTCACTTCGGGTAGGGAGAGGAACAAACTCTTCTTGGTACATCACCTCCTTTTATTTCAAGCATTTGTCTCTTCCCTTTACCTCTGCAATTTGTTAGGATAGGCCTAGGAGTTAGTTTTGAAGTGTTAGAGTTGGTTCAACACCTGCACCTGGATTGAGAAGGAAGCCGACCTTCTCTAGAGATTCAACCCCCTTGCACAAGGTCCCACACTTCAGGGTTGTTTCCATGTTTCGCAAGGTTGCTGAGTTGATAGCTCAGCAAGGGTGCAAGATTTTGTGATAACGGTTTCATTGACCTTCTTCACTTACAGAGGTTATACTCTCATTGCTACAAACTGGTTCTTTGGCACAGGTTTATTCAGTCTGAGAATGATACTTTGGCAGCAGCTTCTAATCTTGTTACTGAGAACTGTTACTGTGTGAACTACTGATTTTGAAGGTTCTCTTTGTGGCACAGCTCCTTTCCTTTGGTGCAGCTCATTTCCTTCTGGTGAATTCAAATACAATGGTTGGTTGCTGTTTCCTTGGATGTGACTTCAGGTTGGAGATAGAATTAAATTACTCCATATTTGTAAGCCATCAATGATGTTGCTATAAATGTTTTCAGCCTGTCTTATAATCTGATTCAAAATTACAGTTGCAATCCTTGTATGGAGGTGTTCACTAAAAGAGTAAAACTTTTCTACCTATCAAAACAAAAGTGCAATACATTTCTATCATGATGCTGCAAGTTTATGAGGTCAGAAATTATTCATCTCTTTTTCAGGAATAGAATGTTTACCGAGTAAGTCGGAGGGTGTCATAGCTTGTGAAGATTGTAATTGTTCTTTTGCTTGCAATTCATATTCTCTATTTAAGCATTACAAAGCAAATCTAAGTTTTTGAAACAGCAGTTGACATAAAATTCAGAACTTTAAATGCTTAATATGTGATTCTTAGGGAACATGGAGAGTAAAGGTGGTGGAGGTGTATTAGGTCAACAACAATGAGATGCAACTTCAAATCATGCAAGCAAACATTTAGTTACATCCTCAACTTGACTTTATATTAACTCTGAAGGCCATGAGGGTACTTATTTGTTCCAATCCAAACATATATAAATTGACTAGGGAGGGCAATACATGACTTTTCCAAGGCTTATGACAACAGAAATGCTTAATATCCAATTTTTAGGGAATGTGGAGTGGAACACAGTGGTAGCATATTAGATCAACAATGGATAGGTGAATCTTTAGATCATGCAAGCAAACATTTGGTTGCCTTAAGAACATTATGATACTTATTTTTTCCAACCCAAGTTTATATAATGACCAGGGGCAGATATTGACCATAGTAAAAAACAATAAAGTTCAATAGCGACTGATTATTTTAGACAAACGTACTCTTACAGCATGAAGGATATGACTACAGTGGTGTGATTATGTGGTATAAAAGACCCTACCATTCACGTGGAACCAAATTTATGAATATGTACTCTTGTTGGATATATATTTCTATACCTACAAACCTATTTCATCAGACATATATAATAACATACTTCAGTATATTGCCACTTCCACCTTGCTCTTGCACCATAAATTAAAAACTTTAAATCTGTTTATAATTAAGCCTTCACCTATCAAAAAGTTGAATCTCGGTAAGCTTTTGATATCTGATAAGTGTGTTATCTTTTTTATGATGGACTGACTGAGAATGGTAACATGAATTAAGCAATATTTGTAAAAAATATCAGCGCATGCACACAAAAACAGACATATGTACAAGCACACCTGGCCACCAACACAGCCAATTTGCTCTTCAGGCCACTCTGAAATGGCTTATCTAACAGTTGAATTAGATGAGAGAAACCTACATATCATACTTGGAAAATCTGATGGCTTATCTAATGGTTGAATTAGATGAGACGAACTTATATATCATACTAAGGGAAAATCTGATAACCTTTACTTGACTTACCTCACCTAATTTCTTTCATGAAATTCAATACAATTATGTTAACTCACCAGTTCTGCCAGTGACCTATTTAATTTTGCAAAGCGCGGAGCCATGTGTTGATTGAGTTCTGACAACAATAACCTTGTATCTGGGTCAAGAAACCTAATTAATGAAAAAAAATGGAGTAAATTATTAAGATTCAAGGAAACTTACAGGAAAGAATAATTAATATGCATCTATGTATACTGTAAATAGCTATCCTCTAAGGATTATAGAAAACCATAGCAACCATCAAAAAATCCAAATATACATACTTTTCAATCTCTTTCTTGTTCTTAACAAGATCCATTTTTGTCAGGACATTAACATGAGGCAGTTCAAGTTGAATCATTGCTGAAAGGGATGCCATACAACCGCTTAGGTACTTCGTTATGTCTGAAACGAACTACAGAATGATGTTTATCAGTTTTCTATTCACAAGATAGGGAGCGAACAATATTAATTATTACAACAAAAAACAAAACAGGCTGATTTAGTAAACTAATATATATTAAAATGGTAAAACCAAAAGACAATTATAGAAGACAAAAACAAAGAGTCAATCAATATGATATACAGCAAACCTGTGAATCAAGCAAATATACAGCACAAACATTGTAGTTCCAACGCTTGAGTTGATCAACAAAAGTTCGAAATACAGGAACATGTGAATAAAGCTCTATTTGACCTGGATAAAAGAAAAGAAAAATTTTGAAACTCAAATTAGAAACAGAAAAACTGATTTGAAGTAAAACTGAGGTTCACAGAATTTAAGGACATAAGTGCCATTTAGCATGTTCTATATAGAGAGCCTATCATGATAAAGGAAAAAATAATAAATATCTTCTGAAACAAAAACCGTTTTGCACTCACCCGGACAGTCAAAAACAAGATAATCGTCATCTAAATAACCTTCCAATTGCTCTGCGAGCCAATCATCTAGATTCTCCTCAAGGTGTCTTTCAGAGTCAAGACAACAATAGTTAACCAGAAGAGCACGACAATACACCTAACTAATTTGAAATGGTCCTAAATATTAACTAGAATATCATATTTCTTATATAACCATCTATCAGCTTATATAAACACTATTACACCCATTTTTGTATGTTATCTAAAGTCAAACTAACTGCATATATGATACCAAAAATAAGTCATGGAAATAACATGTCCTCAAGTGATCACAGACATGAGATTTTGCCAGCTTGAATGGAAAACATTGCAGTAACTTCCTGTCGGATTGATCCACTCAGTTCAGCCATAGATTTAAAAAACACTGATATCTTTGATTTTATAATTTCTTGAAGAGGGGGTCTCAAACAAGACACAAAATGTTGGAATCAAAAAGCTTTCCACAGCTAGATAACTGATATTATGTTTACCTGCGAAAATCCCAAATCTCTAAATCTAACTACATTACGTATAATTATGTATGCTGCAAAAACAGCCATTTCGTAGTAGACATCCAATATGAATAAACAACCATAAAGTAAATAATACCCTTAGTGTATTCTTCATCCTAAGGCAGAATATAACAAACTGAAATTGATTCTCAGAATGTTCCTGTGAGAAAAGTGGCAGCTGTACACCTAAATGATACTAATGACAGGAGGTCATTCTTTCAAGGTAAAATGGATGGTAAAAGCAATTGTAGGAACACTCCATGGAAAACACTGGTCAATATCTGGCTACTTAGATATATGTTGCGATGTCCTTTAAAATTGTGCACAAATGTTGAGGATGACACTTCTTTCAGTTTCTCATGATGTGCTATTCTTAAAGCCTAAATGAAGTTGGCATGCAACATTATTCAAGAGAATCCCAGTGAAGTTTGAGAACCAACGATAGGAGTGTGATTTGATCCTAATGTGTCTTTCTATGTACTTGGGAGTGGCTAGAATACATTTCTCATTAAAACAAATATAAATAAACCTGCTTTGTACAGTCTTTCAATCTTTTTGGATAGAGAAGGAAACACTTGATCGGATTGGAGGGAGATCAACTGCTATTGGCATCAGTCCATGAAAATAAACTGGCACTATTTGAGCTTAGGAACATGATTCCACAAATGAGCACAAGTATAGAGTGTAATGTCCCCTTTTGGGATTTCCTATATTTTGCCCTAGAATTCCCAAAAAGGTATGAAATATATTTAGGAAATGCAAATTGCCAATCTTTAAATCTTGATTTAGACCCCATCACTTGAAAATATATAAGCCTGCTGACTATTCTTATTAATTCTGAAACTGATTGTTTCTTCCTTGATTGTGTTTGGTGTATAGTAATTCTGCTCTTCTTTGAATGCCTAATTCCTCTTACACTTTCATACTATATTGAGGAGACACATCCCTTTGAAAAGAGACACCCATTTTAAGGTTCATATCTCCTCATTGCTTGCCTTGACATTCAAATCAGATCTGCACTTCAGATTATAGATTAAATGCTGCTTCCTCTTATTCTCTTCCTCTTTTCCCCCCCTCTCTAATTGAATTTGTCCTCCCGCTTATATCTTCAAGTGAGGAGGAGTCACACCTCTTCATCATGTCTGCCCTTTGCAATGGTCACAAGTTACAAACATCAAAATTATCACCTTATGAAAGAGTCACAACCCTTCATTGTTTCTGCCCTTTTGAGAGAACCACTTCCTTATTTCCTTCCCATTCCTTCTTCTTCCATTTACCTTTCCTTAATTCCTATGTTCCATTCTTTTCTTTTCTTTTCCTCCTTGGCCTCTTTCAAATGAACTTTTATCCCTTTTATATCTCATGTTTGAGGGAGTCACAACTCTTCATAGCATGCCTCTTGACTTTTCATTAAACTTAATTAACTTGTAATTATAGTATGTTATATTTTATTATTTAGTTATTTATTTATATTTTACTTTAATTATTATTATTTATTATTAAATCCTATTTCAGAAAAGGGACATTACATAGATCCACTTGATAGACATTTCAGACAAAAAAACAAGATTTGGCTCAAACTGGTCATGAGGAATTAACAGAATTCAGAAAATTGTCAATCTTAAATTCAACAACAGATTAAAACCATTCCCTTTGTTTACAAACTTATAATTAAGGCATATAAAACTTTTAAGTAGCAACAAGTAAAAAGTAAGAAAAAAGGTCAAGAATTGTGGTTATGCTAATTTATATTGACAACAATTCATTGTTCAAAGATAATAATATTAGTTGCATCCTAGATGCCAAAAATTAACCCATTACAATATTTTCAAGCATCAGTCCCTATGGCTGCTACGATGAAGAATAATGAAATAATTAGGTCACTAAAATATAGAGAGACATACAAATATTCTGATTCCTATGTTGTACAATGAGTTTAGCGAAAGATGGTAGTTGATTAATGTTTGAGGGGTGCCTCCTAGTAGATAGATTGTAAATTGATGAACAAATAGCCAAAAAGGTTGCTGAAAATGCATTTCAAATATGATTTTCAAGGTTTTCCCAGGGGTCAAGGACACATGGTAGACCAAGGAATTTTAACCCAGTTAGATTTGCATTTCCAATAGTAAACACAATGCTTAAGTTCACTGCCACACTTTGATGAACTCTTTCAAATCATCCATGAACTTAATCATCCATTTTGTGGGAAGCAAACGGATAGAAATTACCTGCACTCTATTTTTATAGAGATTAAAAGGAGATTACCGTAAATGCTGTTGGCATGAACAAAGTTAAGGTTAGTGCATTGCAGCTTCCCAATTCCAAGTGAAACTACAAATTGGATACTTCGGTGGGTCAACAAGACTGAGGCATTGAATCACAGGTATGTCAAGTCCAAGATCGAGACTGGAGAATATTGGCTATAACCAAATTCTCTGTGTGTGTCTGTGTGTGAGAGAGAGAGAGATAGAGGGGAAAAAAAAAATCAGCAAACTTTTTAAAAATCATAAAAACATATACTAAATAATAAAAGGCTACCTAGGCCTCAAAACACTCAAATAACCTTTTATACTCTTCACCTTCCCATTTCATTTTTCACCCTCAATAACACTTATTCACTCTCATTCCAATTTCCATTTTTACTTAAAGGAGTTGATTTTTAGTGATTGTGCATAGGAAGAAATGAGAGAAAATTAAAATAGGTTCCTTCTTTTCATGAGATATTTGGTTTGTCGTGATTGTGTGCATAGGAGGAGATGATAGAATATAAGAATGGATTCCTTATCTTTAACAGAGATTCAAGTACCTAAAATGGTTAAATGGATAAATCCTAAATTTTTCCCTTCTTTTCTCTATTTATCCCATTCCTCATTTGTCCTCATCTATTCATGTATAGATTCTAAACCTTAAATCTAAAGCATGGGTAACAGAGATGAGATTATAAAGTATCCATTTCAAAGTAGCTATGCATTAAACAATTTTTTGGGATACTCCATACAATAGACAAGGCCTCCATTTGGACCTAGATTCAGCTCCTCCATGACATCTTCCAAAGAAATCAGATCCCTAATATCTGCCAAATAAAAAAATGAATCCACAATTTCAGCAAACAATCAAAAACTTTGCTACAATTTTTGACAAAAACTAAAGTATCTCAAGCATCAATAGTAAACCCTCCAGGCATGCCCATCACTTAAGCAAGCACTCAAATACGACAGCCATCCCTTGTTATTTCAAACCATTCACATATATTACTTAATGTTACAAAATATAAGCTCCCACCTATAGAAACTGGATAATCAAAATTTTCTGCAGCCGGATCAAGGTTCACAATGTTCACTGTTCGACCAATACTTTCACAATGCTGATGTAGGTTGTTGCAATATGTTGACTGCAGAAATAAAATCTTAGTAAATTAAACCAAGCACATTACCAATAAATCAAACTCAGAGAAACATGTATTTAAAGCTCAATATAAATTAAAACTGCAAATTCATAGATATGCCTACAAACAATTGATAATAAATGTGTATCATCGGAGCATAATGCCTAAACAACTCCGGTAACTGGTAAAATTACAACAATGTGGGTTTGAAGCTTTTGGATAAAACTCTATAGTGCTTTTTTATATTCACATTTTGGATCACACTCTGTGATCCACCAATGGGATGATAAGGGAAAATGAATGCTGATGATGGATCAGTGTGATCTGAAACATTAATGTTAAAAAGCAATAAGCAAATAAATCCAAAAGCTTCAAACACAATTGTAATAGACTGTAGAAACCTAATGTTTCTAAGTCTTCTTCGTGTTAATGCATCAATAGAAGTAAATAACCTTGCCTTAAGAGAAAGTAGCAACGAATTGGAAGAACCTTACCTTTCCACTGCCTGCAGGCCCAATGACAAGTTGTGCATAGCCCATTCTTAATATTTCATGAATTTGCCTCAGTGAAAGAGAACGAAAGGAAAACCGTTATGGAGCAATGGAATTGGACAAAGAAAGGCCACTGCAACATAAGCTGCACACCACACAAATCCTCCCAGCAATATACTAAAAAACCTCAGACAACTCATATTCACCAATAAGATCCCTTGAAAAACCGGAATGAATCTGCAATGCAAAAGTAATTATATAGTTGGCAACTCAAGGATATTTACAATGTTAAGGTTTTCATTTATTATTTTCAGGACAGCAAAAAACAGAGTAGCATGCAAGGTAAAACCTTTTATCAAATTAGAAGGCAAGCTCCCTTGTAAAATAAAAGACTTAACTAAAACCCTTGAAGATTATTTTATGGACAAACTTGCTATTTTCACACGTAAATAGTTTGCTTTGGAAGTTCCAACATTCAAAGAAAATAAACTAATCTGCCACCTCTCTCTCTCTCTCTCACACACACACATTTAAAAAAAGTTTGAAAGTGCGTTACGCAATTGCATGTCTTCTAAAAATAAAATTGCACGTCTTCTAATCTGCCACATCTACATATCTCTCTCAAAAAAAAAAAAAGTTTGAAAGTGCATTATGCAATTGCATGTCTTCTAAAAATAAAATTGCTTTAACATAAAAGTTGCATGAGAATTAAAAGCAGTTTTTATTAAAGCTCATCCACTAGAATAAAACTTATTCTCTAAAAATAAATTCAGCTAAAATAAAAAAATAAAAATTGCTTTAAATAAAATTGATACAGTCTGCATAGTTTCCAAGAAGTGCAATCATTTTGCGGGTCATGCCAGCTGCTTTGATTTCAAACTAGTCATCTGCTGTCACTTCCTTTATTCAAGTTGAACCCTATGAATATCTCCACTACAACTTTGACTTCCTCTAAAAGTTGAATTGACCTTAGTTTCCTTTGTAACACATGACCTCTTTCAGTGTACCTGTATACACTGCACACCATGAAACAACACACCTATTCTTCTAAATAAATTTCATCTATCCTTTGTATCCTGGAACAAAATCAGCATTGTTTCATCTTGTAGCCATCAAAAAGTGCTTTCCAGTGCTTCAAACAGGATGAAAAATGAAGTCGATATGCAAAAGCTATGGCCATTTTATTAGTGACACTTTGGGTATTTTGGCATTTTAGAGCATGTGGCATACCTTATGGCAATTTTTGCTTTTCACTTAAGTTGCCACTAGCATGTCAGCATGCACCTAAGGTACTGCTTACATTTTTCACTTAAGCGGCCAAATGCACACCAGTCGCATGTTGGCACTTCAGACAAAAAGTGTCATATCATGAGCTTTTCCCTCAAAATGATTCTTCTTCTTTGTTATCTTTTTAGCATCATTTTGATTTTTTCAATTGACCTGGTGCACAAGCAGAGCATTTCTGACAGTTTAAACCCAGATGACTTTTTTCTAAAATCTGATGACACTAACAAACTAAAGATAAAAAAACCCATTTAACCTGTATATTTCCATCAAAATCAGACAATTCAGTTTTTTGGCTGTTTGGCACTGCCTAGAGGATATTTTGGCATTTCCGTACACTTCTGTTTTCAGGGCAAAATATTCTCTATTTTCTTTTGTTCTTGATTTGTACCTGCATTTTAATGATAATGAAGAGATTTCACAGCATTTTTCAGTTTTAAACACATACAGATCATGACATATATACCAACTGCATCCTAAACAGCCAAAATTGTGACAAGGGTGAACAGGGTCATTTCAGTAAGGGTGCAACGTACAACATATTGCATATGCCAATCATCCAACTAAAAGAATGATAATGGATTTGAATACAATTTGCAAAAAGCAAATAAAATCGAGTAATCTTTGGCAACTAAAAAACAACCCTTCCACGAGCAGCTTGTATAAAAACAGGAACAACGATCTGCCCAAATTTGAACATCTTACTAAAAAAAAGGGAAGTTCTTTGATAAAAATAAAAAGGTCTAATTTGGGAACAAAGATGCAATAATTGCTATGCGCTATGTATGTATGTACCCATCAACAGCAGTTCTAGGTGTTGAGATATGGTAAAAAGGTTCAATCATAAAGAGAGTGACCCAGAGTTCAAATCAACTCAGCAAACTAAGGTAGCCCATAACTTTGAGGGCAAGTGTAATAATACATCGGCGATGGGACCTGTTCCTTGTAGAACCAATCAGGGCCCAGTGATCTCCTAATTACCCTCAATACAAAAATGTGTGAAAGCAGTCTCAAAATATGGATTCCCAAGTGACCCCTTAATTGATGGCATCAAACACCGGATTTGATTGCATCTAAACCAACAGAATATCTTTCTTTTTTTGTCAAGTTCCATATAGGAATAGGATTGAGTATCATTATAAAGGCTCTGAGACAAAAGAAAATATTAGCATATTCCTGCTTGTTGATTGCTAATATTTTTCCATTACAAACCTGTTTATTCAGTGCCATATTTAAACAAGGAGTCCTCTTAATTTTTTTTGCATACATTTAATTAGTTTTTGCTCTTTAACAGATCTCATTTTGGAACCGTGCAAAAAAATTAATCTGCTAAGCATTTTTCAATTTTCTTTTAGCAGATCCTCATGTAAAAGGCAATGAAATCAAAAAGTAAATTTTAGACAAACATTGAGGCACCAGAAGAAGATGGATGTATTTGTCTAATTGATTGTAAACATGGATTTGAAGTTTTGTTTATAATTTTTATTTAGGCATCAATGCCAACAAAAATAAATCTGCTTAGAATTTTCTCTTTAACAGCTCCTCACATAAAAAGGCTATAAAATAAAAAAGTTGGTTTAAGACATAATGTATTTATCAAGTCTCATTCACAGCAAAGCATCAATGATGATCAAGTGCCCTTGACTATTGGTATTTAACTTTTATAGCATATTTGATGATAAACATGGCACTTCCAATTGCATTTCCGTAGAATTTGATTAAGATTACACAAACGCTAGCATTCAAAATTTAAACCATCCATGAGTATGTCTTTTTGAAGTATGTAGTAGGATTTTGTAAAAGGTAATTGAAAATTGAAGAGAAACAGCAAGCTACCTATAAATATCTTTACTCTTGCCAAAACAAGATCTTATCTAAGGGACTCGTTATTATTTCCACTTTTATGTGTTTTTAACAACAAATGTGACTCAACATAACAAAGGTTATGCAAAAACTAGAGCATATGAGATAGTAATATTGTCACTCACATTGATAACTTTTGCTCTACCAAAATTAATCTGAATACTTGAAGCTTTTCTTTCTAGGAAAAATTGCACTGCATCTTAAGTAGTAATGATTCGATTGCTAGTGAAAAAGAATTCAGAATCTAGACAAATGATGAAAACAATTGAAAAAGCAATTGTTGAAAACCCACATAAACTAAATGCCTTGGCTATCCAATAAGGAGCTTGACCGAAATAAGATAAATAGAGCATTGGTCTGTTGGGTGCCAACCTTGACAAGTCAAATTAAAATTAATTCCAATAGAGTCATAAATGGTAAGCTATAATTATATTCAGTGAGAATTTAAAAAAGCATTTACTGAAAATAGGCATAAACTAAGGATTAGCCCTCTGATTAGGAGCTTGAGCAAAACTAGATAAACAGCAGTGTTTCTGCAAGCTTCCAGGACAGAGTGCACATTCAACGATGGCAATTTTCTTTACAGATTTTGGGGATGGTAAGGATACAGCATATACAAAAATTAATATAAAAAGGTGTAATTTATCATTTATATAAACAATGTTGAGTAAAAGAATGTGAAATTTATATAAGATTGTAAATAAAGCCTTCAAAGCCACAGAGACCTTTACGGAACACCTTTTTTTATATTTTATTTTTATGTTAAATGACTGTTTTACTACATTTTTCAAGGCAGTTCCTCTTCCTCTTTTAATAATTGCAATATAGAATGGACTAGGGCATTTGCAAATGTTTTACTTGTTTTAACTCAAAGGGTCTTTTTCTTTTGGATGTCAATGTGCATCCTGCTGTCCTCAGGATAGTCAAGACACATCTCAATGTCCCCTAGCTGCCCCAGGAATGGTCAGATGCCTCCCCCATAGGAAAACATCCTGAGGGGCATCCATGCATGTGCAAGGCTGTCCAGAGATGGGCTCCTATGCAGGTTCAAACCAGTGAGACAGCTGGAGGCTGTTTCATCTGTGTCCCACTGCCCCTGGCACATCTATGTTTTGGGGTATTAGGGAAAAAACCAAAGTTGCATGGACATGGACACCGATACAAATACAGATACAGCCATTTTTTAAGACCCCTTATATAGATAGGGTTGGATATGAGATTCATAAAACACTCATACACATATATTTAACACAATTCTCTAAGTTATTAGAGGAGATTTTCATTTTACTTTAAAAGCAACATGGACAGATAATTGCTACATAAATAATTATAAGTTGATTTAACAATTTACAATATACAAAAAAATGTACAAACCAGGACCTAAAATTAACAATAATGTCATTTAAATCTAAATTAAGATTAAATAAAGTAAAATTTAAATATTAATTAAAAAGGAAAAATATCTAAATATATTAAAAATTAAAAATTAAAAATTTAAATATAAAGAACTAGATAAACAATAATAATCTAATTTAAAAAACGAGAATCGCCCAAACTCAGCAAGTCTAGGTCCGACTCATGCCTCCTGAGTCTGCAAAGCTCGGACTCGGACTCGGACTTGGCCAAGTACAGGAGGCAAAATCGCTAGACTTGCCGAGTTGGCGAGTTTGCCTAAAATCGCCAAACTCGGCGAGTCCAATGCCTGAAACTCGGCCGCTGGCTGGGTTAAATAAAATGACCAAAAAAAAACATTTTAAAAAGTTTTTTTTAAATGAATGATCTCATTTTTGTTCACTACAACCTCCGCCTGAGAATGAGAAAAATTAGAGTTACAACATGTCAGCCAATAGAAAAATAACACCCGACACCTTTAATAAATAACAAAAATCTATTTGGCCTAGCGGGGTGCTGCCCCTCAACCCCGCCCTGTATTGCGACACGGAGCGTGCAAGGGGCAATGCCCCTTGACCCCACCTTGGGGGCATTGCCCCCAAACCCCCGTCGAAAAATATGGGGGGAAAACTGCGTCGATAGAAGTAGGGAAAATTTAACCTTCGAGTCTGATTAGGCTCCATATAACAACAGAGTGGGCCATTGAGACAGATCCTGTGGCTGTCTTGAGTGATGATAACACTGATTGGATCGACCAAGTAGATATAGAGGCTGAGACTGTAGCTATGGCAGAGGAGCAGAGAGCACAAGCAAAGAAAGGAGATTCAGAGGCAGATAGTGACACAGATGTTCCTGATGTTGGTGAGCATGGCATGGTGTCACGAGGAGCGGCTATGTCTGTTGAATCATCTAGGACCTACCTTAGACGCCTTCGCAGGGGGTCAGGGCCGGAGGGTGCAAGCTCCTCTGAGCCATAGGCTTGTAGTTGTATTTACCTTTGGTATTTGTATGGAACATTTGATGATGATCATATGATGACATTGATTTTTTATTCCATGAGTTTTGTAATATTGTATACATTTGACAATATTTATGTATCTATGTTTGTTATTTCCTTCAGCTACAATTTGCGTTTATGCTTATGTGATTGATGTATACTTGTGTATGTAATCAAATGAGCCGAGTTTGATGATGTTATTGTGTCTTTAAGGTGTATTCAATAAAGGGTGCATGAAGTCCGAGTCCAGGTCGGCCTTGCCAAGTCCGACCCGAGTCCGAGACCCGTTTCTTTGAATCTAAATATAAAAATTAAATAAAAATTGCATAAATATTTTGTAAATTAAGTTAACTAAGGTTCATGTCAAGCTTTTTAAAAATCAAATCACATAGTATCCAACATGGCTGGAAAATTAGTGTTTCTTGGGCACATGTGGATACGGTATCCAATGTGTATCCAAGCCATATTCGAATCAGATACGGTGGTACATGCACTTGGAGTGGGGCACGGGTGTATCCAGCTACTTTGGAAAAATTCATCATCTCTGGGGAACACTAACCTCACGTTCCCATGCGGCTGATTAACTCTATTTTCTGCTTAAATTTAAGCAGTTAAGTGTTCCCATGCAACTTTAAAATTGTGAAAAAAAGAATAATTTAGAATCTTTCCCTATTTTGGTGGAGCAAATATTGTTTAGGAATTACAAATAAGCTGTGGAAGAAAAGGTGGAGCTGGAAATAAGCAGTGACTGCTTATTAACAAAAATGCCACGTGGCTCCACAATTTACTTTCCCTTTTTTTTTAATTTTATTTCTATTTTTTTTTTCAAATTTTAAGTGTACAAATTAGTATTAATATTATTAATACAAATTTAAGATGTTTTGTTTACAAATAAGCAGCAAAGATAAATATTCATAGGGCCAGCTGCTCCACAAATAATTCCTAAAAATATTGAGCAGCAGGTGCTAGCCAAAATAAGCTAAGGAGCCGCATGGGAACATGCCCTAATTCCTTGGTCAAATGGGGTTGTCCCTCAATAAACCAAATAATATTAATTCCAATGGGATCTCAAAGGGTAACCCAGCCAGGGCTGACAGTGGTATAGTTTTCTGAGATAGAATAGGAGAGAGAATTCTAGCATATGCATACAATATCAGGATATCATCCAATAACATGGTTTAACTTAGCCATGAAGAGAACTGAACAAATCTGACCATTGAGGGTGATTCAAATGTTATTGCTGATATCATAAAAGACATTACTCCAAATTGTGAACTGGAAGAAATCATAGAGTAAGGTAGTGTAACAACCCTCATCCTTATACTAATTTATTTTGAATTTTTTATTGTTTTAAATGTAATATATTTTTGACATCTTAAAAGGTATTATTAACTTTATTTTTGCCCCAATAATTATGACCTACTAAATTCATTACTTTCAAAATTCAAAATATGAAAAGCCTTCTTCAATGCTTTTTGGTTACATTTTATAAATGGAAGGAGAATCTTTTTTAAAAGCTTTCAGTTATAGGGAGCATTTTTAGCCGCCATTTCTCTTGGTGCCTTTTAACCTCATTAAAGAAAGAAATTATTTTTAGCCACACGAAGTGGGGGCTAAGTGGAGTAGAAGAAAACATATGTTTTCATGCATAAAGACAACATGTTTTAGTTAGTCATAGAGGCTATGCATGAGGACAGAACTCTCTCTGTTCTCAAGAACATCTGACATTAAGATTATCGGTTATATTTGCTGGTGATTTCTTTAAGACAGGAGATATATCCATGAGGTGCTTAGCTAAACATGACAAGATGAGATTTCCTACGCAAGGCAGAGAGAGAGAGAGAGAGAGAGAGAGGATGGAGGGTGGGTTTTACACCGCAATCTCAAAATCTTTCACACATGTCCATCTGTGAGGAGGAAGGGGGAGAATACATAAACAACAATGAGAAAGAAAGCATCACGCAGAGATAATGAGAAAGATAAAGACAAACAACCATTGTATGAGAAGAAAAAGGCTTCATGGAGTATTCAAAGATCAGACTCTACTTAGCTATGGTGTCAATGTTGTTATGGCTGGCAAACTATAAAAACGAGGCTTCAGGAGCACCATCAATTTAAGGAGCAATTTTGAAGAGGTAAAGAGGAGGAAGTAGCCAAACAAGAGGCATACCTTACAAGATAAATCACAAAATCAGGTAAGTGAGTATTGTATTTGTAGATAGAATACGAATCCCTTAGAGTGCTATCGTATTTGCATGTTCTCCTATCCTTCTTAGCAGAGACCTTTTCGCACAATTCTTGTAGACAACAGATTTGAGGCATGCAAAGCTTTTAAAGCCAATTCTAATGTAGGAAAAGATAAGATCTGTAACTCTTATTTCTGCTTCACGATTTGCAAATAGAAAAATCTCTCCTATTTTGGGGAATACTTGTTTTGTTTCAAACTAAGTACAGGCACAAAATCTTTTAATCTAGTTTCTCCTTTTACATTCATAGGCATTTAGCTTTTCCTAGACAACTAATAGATGCCAAGCAATTGAAATAAAAACTATTGCTTTGTATTGCCTGTACAAGTATTGAGCCCATAATAATTAGCTTTGTGTATCAGCTAGGATGGAGCCGACCCTTGTGAAGATTCTATACAGTAAACAAATCCTAGGTCTCTTCCTTAATCATCCCTATCATGAATATACAACAAGCCATGCAGTTTTAGTTACCTTAATCTGACAGACTCTTACACCTCTTTCATGTTCAGAGAATCATATTATTTCTATAAATGGCGACTATTTTTTTGGTCTTGAATTGCAAACTGTTTGCGGTTGCTATTTACGTAACTTTGACCTTCATGCAAATAAAAAGACTTATTACTTAAGCCATGCCATCTATAAACTGTTGAGAATTTCAAAAACCATGTTTTTATTTTATAATCTCATCTCTTAAGAATATACATCGAACTGTTCTTACCATGCTTTCCATGAAACTTAAATGCTCAAGCCCAATTGCATGCCTTGAATTAATTATTGCTTGCCACTCTTTGTGCATGCAACTGTCAACATAGTTGTTCTTTTCTCTCACCCCTCATAGCAACTTAAGTCTAAACACCTCTAATTATGTTTCCTTATAGTTTAAACTTATATCAAAGGCGTAACCATGAAGAATCTCCCTTAAGGGAGATTCTTCATGGTCATGCCTTTGATATAAGTATAAACTATAAAGTAGAAGGAAACGTGCTTTTAGAAATGAATTATGGTTGTTTACTAGACTCATAGACTTTCTTAGTAGTCATTCGAGAATTAGATTATTTACCTTAGAGATTAAAGATCTCCTTAAGTCTATAATTCTAACCCAAATATCTGCAAGACTTAGAAGTATTAAAACATATTGATATGCATATATGTGTTAAGTTATCTTCAAAACAGGAGTAATATGGTATAAGTTGTTTCACTAGTTCATATTAAATTTGTCAACTAGAATTTACTTGAGTATCTTGATTGATAATAGAGTGGTTATTTATCCTTTAGTTAAGGATGAAACTTGCCTTGCATCTTAGAATATAAACCTTAGAAGCCATTAAATTATTTTCTTCTTATGCACTAATAGATGGATGATATTCCTGATCATAGTTGACGTTTTTTAATGATTGTTACTTTTAAGTGGGTCTTTGACAAATTAAAATGTGGAGTTCAAGATTTATACTCTTATTACCATTAAGTAACAGATAAAGGTTTACCTTGAACGTTATCAGCTTATTGAAATGTAATGTCCCCACTTTGAAATACAAATTAATGATAAATGATAATAATAAAATTAAAATTAAAATATAAAAAAATACAGTTAAATATAATTAAATTTTTATTAAGTTAATGAATGGTCAAAGACATGAAATGAAAAGTTGTGACTCCCTCAAACATGAGATATAAAAGGGAGAAGAGAACCTCATTTGAGAGGATAATTTGGGGGAATCAGAAGTGCAGATCTCAATGTTTAAGGTTGTGTTCCTTTCAAAAGGAAGAAATAATGAAGAGTTGCACTCTTTCAAAGGGTGCTAATGGTGGAAAGGGTGTGTCTCTTGCTGAAGGGGGCATACATGACGAAGAGGTGTGACCTCTCCCTCACAATGGACGATATAAAATGGAGAAATTTTCATTTGAGAAGGAAGGATCCATGGAATAGAACAAAACATCTGAAGCATTGGAAGCAGATTTAGGAGCAGACCTAAATCAGAATTATAAGAAAATCTGGAAGAATGATATGAACATTTATCAAAGAGATCAGAACACAAATACAAATCTGCGAACAATAATAAAGCAAGCATTGAAGGAAAAAAAGAGGAAATATTAAATCAATAACCAGAGAATCAGACCTGATGGAATAGAAAGGATTCTCACACACACACATATATCTGAGTATAGGCAATAGATCGGACTGATATAAACAGCAGGCATGTGCATTTAAATAGGGAAACAACATCGAATTAAATCTGTCCAAATTACCACAGCAGACTGAAAATAGATAACCTGCAATAATTCTACAAGTATATTGGGCAAGATTTAGTGTCCTACCAAAAGGGGACATTACATGAAATCATGGCTTTAGTTCTTAATGTATCTGAAATATGTGACTACTCTTTAGCTTCACTTACAAATAAAATCTACTACTTCTTGACATTGTCAATACGAATATCATAACTTTGTATTTTTAGTGATTGAGTTGTATCTAGATCTACATTTATGAAAAGATCAGTTAGATATGAAAGAATTATGCTTATATTGCTACAAGAAAATGTTACAATCCTTATCCTTTGTCATACATATTAATGAATGCGTAATAGTTCATGATGCATTGAGTGAATGAATATTCTTTGAATTCACATATAAATGCATTGAGCATTCTTGTGCCTGCAAAGTGTGTATTTTATTTGTTTATGGACGGTGCCAAATGTGGAGTAACACAGAAAGATAGATTATCGCCCTATATCTATCTGCTAGCAAACGGCTTAGAAGATGCTTTGGCCAGAACTTTGTTTGATCAATTTTTAATTTAACTATTTTGCTAATTTTGATCATTGTTCCATTACTCCCACTTGTTTTGAATTGTTAGGCATCCTCATGCTGGGTTGGTTATTCTTCATGTCAAGAAGAATTTTGAGAAAGTGTAGTTACTTTGTGGTTGGGTGGATAAGCATTCTGACAATGTTCTCACTCGTGGTGTACTCAAGAGAGAGAGATGACAGGAGTTCCTATTAGGATTGTCATTAGCTATGTACATTATGTATTCATTGTATTTGACCATGTGCTCCAATGTAAAGGAATATATTTCCTTATCTTTTGCCTTGTCATTGGGTTTGTGTACTCAAACTATATATCGAAATGTAACATGTCTCTATGCTTTTGTATATTTGAGCAAGTTGTTTTAATTAATGATTAATTATGTGTATTTTTGGATTATGTTATTTTAATAGTATGGAGGTCCTTACAGGTAGAACCATTATGGACCAACTTGGGGTCTCTATATCCCATGTACGTAGCATCAACAATAGGCTAACAAATCTCTGGCAAACAAAGAGGTTGGCTTAAAAGACTTGTTACAGGATGGTCTGATTATGCAATCAAATTTTCAAGGCAAGGAGGTATACAGATACTGCCCACTATCACAAAAGTTATAATGTTTGACTCACTTTCTCCACATAAATTCAGAGGGGATATAATACTCAATCATATGCAGGTGTAATGTCACATTAACTGCTCAGAAATGTCAGCCTAGATAAAAGATATATCAAAAGAATACAAATAAAAAAAATTGTTATGAATTATCGGCCTGGGAATTGATTGCATCCTTGGTTACTAATACACTTTTGAGATCCAAGTAAAGAACGAAAATTCAGGAAGCATTGGAAGGAAGTACAGAACGATGGTAGCAGTAAAGGATATCATATCTTACAATGAGAAAGACATGACAACAGAGGAGGGCCGGGCACTTAGGGAGAGCTTGACACTCCCACGGGTATTATATGGTTTTGGTGGGTCCAACTGAAAAATCTAAAGTACCGGTTCATGTTTGCTACTTATAGCAGACCACTATCATCCATGTTTGACTATAATGGTATTGGGCAGCCATACTGATCTCTGTGCCCATGGTTTTGTTGTAATCAATGCCTATCTAACATGGTTGAGTAAACATTTTTAATTTGCAGTTTTCTTGGTTCAGTGATCTCTATAGACTTCCCAATATTTACCTATCAAAAACATCTGTAAATTGGCTGAATCAACCTACCCTGTGACTATTTTCCAGTATCAGGTACTTTAAATCAAACAACAAAGATTCCAAAAATGAACCTACAGTTAAAACTTAGATGTATATGTACAAACTAAATGCAATTACATGACAATTCTGTTTCAAGACGGGAATTAGCTAATACTCTACAATTGGACATATGGTTGGCATTGCTGGCCACTTTTACCACAGAGGCATTGGCCCTTCATTGATTCAAGCTTTGCAAGTGTGTTGATAAAATCCAGTAATGTCAATTTCATAACAACAGAATTGATGAACTAGATTGACTCAACTGGCATGTAGATGATACATAGTAGCTGCCTTATTGTGGAAATCCACCCAAATTATGGCAAAATTGCAAATACTAAGATCCATTAAATCATATTGATCTGTCAGATAATTCCTTTGACTCGTTAAGTTAAAAAACAATCAGTCCTTGTGTTGTAGAACACTATTGTTTAATGAAACTGGCTCCAAAGGATGAGATTTGTAATTTTACTAATAGCCAGGTTTTTTTTATTTTTCTTTTCAAGAACCCAAAGACGAACTATCATCCACATATTTCCCTTGAGCAACACACACGGCACAGATTCCTTATTTTTCACACAAGAAATTATGTTGACTGGATGACAAGCTAAATTCGCACATTGCTGACAAACGTTTATAAAGTTATATGGTAATTCCTTTTCTCTACCCTGGAATGCAAAGATGAGGCTGGTAAAACATCTTTGCGGGCTGCAGCGATCTCCCCTATAATTAGATACAATCTTCAATTGATCAAGATCAATCGAAATTGTGTATCCCGTGCTGGATAATTTCTCCGTAACTGACCCTTCAATTCGTCCGTCAAGGTAAACACCATCGTTCTTCACACCTGCAAGTCTTAGTTCAAAATGAAGAATAGGCTACACATTATGTTTTACTTGGGTTTCATTTTTTGGAGCTAATAAACCCTAATTGTGGACTAAATTAATATCGAATCTTTCGTGGTCCAAGGAATTGTCGTGAAATGGCAATAAGATGCTCTCGCAAAAAGCTGACCAAGTTTCAGGTTCCCTCAGACAAATATGGGTTAACATATGGCGAGATTCCGGAGTAACGATGGTAGGATACATTTTGCCTTGCAAACTTCGGCCAAGATTTATCAAGAATTTAAGTCTAAGTTCCTTTGTGCACCTCAGAAACCATTTACGTGAGCCCTGTTCCAAATCCTAAACAAACCGATTCCCTAATTTAAACCCTCGTAAACAGAGAAAAGTATAATTGCCATCCAAAGCAGCCTGAGAGTCGTCTAACCCTAATAATAAATGAATAAGACATTAAACTCCGCACCAATTCAATCAAATTTCAGACAAAATTGCCCTCAGCCAAATACACTCACGTCAATAACAAAAACTTAACATAAGAATTTGGATTAATAAGTATAAATAGATCCCTCTATGCGCTTAACAATCTTCTGCCAACGGCTTCCAATCGTGCTTCCACATTTGACCTAACATTAAAAGCCCTAATAAGCCTCTGTGCTGAAATTACTTGCAAAATAATACTCTGCAATGCAGTATACTCATAAATTGATAGGGTATCGATAGTTCCGTACCATGGTTTATTGCGGAATCGAGAGAATCCGGGTGAAAATATTACAGGTAGAAAAACCCTCGGACGTGGATAAAACCCTCGTTAAACAGTGTTTGCCAAAATAGAATTTTAGACTTCAAATTCGGAATTTTAGACTCCAAAGGGAGATGTGGGTCTGCTGCTGTTTGGTCCCGTATTTTGATTATTAATGGTAGTCCCCCAACTATGTAATTTTCCATGCAACATTTAAAGTGGCAAATTACATTTAAAAGAGTCTCATGTGAAATTAGTTTATGATGTGTTAAATATATGGTTGGATAGATTTCGTCTTCATTTTCAGGTATCATAAATTTCAATAGTATGGATGGTTCGATATATTTGTGGTTGTCAAAAAAAGTCTATTTGTTAGATAGTTATTAGAATGTTGTTGACGTCAAAAAAATAACTTACAAATAATTGATTTTTTTCTCGTCTGCCTTGATCTTCAATAGCAAATGACATAAATAACTCTTGACCTTCTTATTATAATGAACATCAATTAACAAATGAAATAATCATCTTTCTCTTATTATATTGGCGATTGTATTAAACATTCAAATAGCTCTCTAATATTAGTAACTACAATAGTGAATTTATACCAATAACAATGCTAAATCCAATCAATTAAATGTGGTTAAAGTATGTGTCCAATGAATCTCAAATTTGACCCCTATATGAGATCATTGTCTAAAATCACTAGAGTTTTCATCCTAGGACTATCATGCTTGAACATATGTGCTCAAAATAGATTTTCAAAGAAATTAAATGTAGATGGTGATCTTGGAAGAAAACATTTTTTTTTATATCCTTCACAAATAGACAAGAAGACCACCATGTACACTCACAACTTCAAATTTGAAAGATGGTCATGTGTATGAAAGATTCCATAAATAATAGCATAATAAAATAGATTACTGGAAAACAATTTGACATGTGTTGGACAATTAAAAGAGAAACAAAATCATAGGCAAAAATATTAAGGATTAGAAGCTGACCATAGTACAAGAATCTACTAAAGGACAAGGCATGATCGAGGCTCAAGCAATGAGCATGATAGAATGAATACTTCTAACAAATATAATGATGGGCAAGTGAGAAATGGAAGGTATGATAGGATGGAGAAATCTAAAACTCAAACAAGAAGAAGGGTAGTCACAAGAAGCTGGGTCCACATATAGGGGAAGCAACGAGAAAAAACTAATTCCAACAAGAATGGATACTCATTTAGGGAAGGGGGTCCAAGCTTGAACACGCATTTGATCATAATGGGTGCCCATTATTGCTCAATCTTCCTACCTAAACAAGGACCCATTATGAACATGTACTCATTTAGAAATAGGTACTCATTTCACAAAAGTATTGTCTTAAATAAAAAAAGGTTCATAAACTCATTTTTTCCCAACAAGATAGTAAGAGTTATACTCCAATGATAAAAAAGAATGGGTACCCAATTGTTGACCTATTATCATCACCAATTTCCACCTATTACACCCTCTCACCAAACAATCAATTCCTAAAAACCTCCAAGAATGTTTTTCAAAATTTTAGTGTATTTTTTCTATTTTTAGGGTTTAGGGTAAATGAAACCATTTTTACTAAATTTTTCATGTAAATGAAACTATTTTTACGTAGGTTGATGGTTTATTAATAAAATTTTGGGTTTGATACAAATTTAGTGTTCAACATGCAATTAGGATTTAATGTATGAATTTGGCATTTTGGATTTAATTTAAATGTAGGTTTTAACATAAATTGAAAATTTTATTATATTAAAATATACCACACATGATAACAATATAGAGCAATGAATGCAAAGTTGAATTTCTAGTTGAAATCAATGATCAATAACCACGCCAAATATCTACCTTATAAACTTTACATCCTAAAATCTATAAAAACTAAAAAACCCTACAAAAAATTTAATGATGGCCCTTCTTGACAAGGAAAGATCTCATGTTGGCATTATAGATTACAATCTTGTTCTTCAACAAGTGAGAATTTGTATTAAAATGGACTTAAATATACTAGTATTACAAAGATCCATTTAAAGCAATCTTACCTCTCTATCTCTACATATCTAATCCTCTCTCACACTCACTCTCTACCATAGACTAAGAAATTTTGAGAGATATGTTTCAATACAAAACATCATCAAAAGGTATAATATTAGTAACGCATCTCAATCAAGTTGCAAAATAAGGCACACAAAGCTAGGGTCCTACATCGGTAGGATAAGGCAAGAGGTGACATAGGTGGGAATTGCTTTCAATCAACCATGAGCTATATAGACACTAAACAATTTGGAAAGTGGAGCTCATTGGTCACCCTCATTGTAGATTAAGATTGCTCTAATAGAAATCTAGTGGGTATTTGATACTCATTTCTATATACATAGAATTATTGTTATTCCTTTGTAATTGGATAGTGTTCGTGTTTAAAAAGTTGTTCCCTTGATCACTTGACATGAAGCATAATGTACTAAATGCAATCCTCCTCGATAGAACTAAATATAGATTTAGTATTTAAAATCGAATGTCATAGGAATGTGGATAGAACTAAATATAGATTTAGTATTTAAAATCAAATGTCATAGGAATGTGTATGCTTGTGTGACAAGTGAGTTCAATAGGGAACACAAAAAATTTATTAGTTATGAGTTGATTTTGTGTTAAAAAAAAAAAGAGTAAGATAATGAGAACAAGGTTGGCATAGAATGCTTTAGTCAACTAGAGTTGTAAAAATCCTAAATGACAAGGACCCCAAGGATCACAAATCTCATCATCACTATGACGCTATATATCTTATTTTGAAGGTTGCTAGGTGAGAAAAAGGAAACATAATACTTTGTTGGGCCTTAAGTAGAGTTATTCACATTTTGATAAAAACATGGTGACATCTAAGGCTTGATGTTAGTTATAATTATTATTTTGTATGCATATATAAATCTAATACTACATAGTGATTGTGAGCGTAAGAAATTTGAGTTGCAACATATTAGATTAACTATCTAGGAAATATTTTGATTGATTTTTTTTAGTAAGAATGCATGTCAAGTAAGACAATTGAATCATGCAGGTAGACTAAAATGTTTTATATAAAAGAATGGAATATATTTACATTCTTTCATAAAATAACCCGTGATGTAATTTTTGTTGGCCTTTAAAGAAAAAAGTAGTTTCTAAATTTTAGAGAGATGGTTCATTGATTTCACCTTGTATTTTTACTCTTGTATTATCAAATACACATCTAAATAAGAATTAATAAATTCTAAAGCAAACTATAACATATTGAGTATAGTCAATAAATAAAAAATAAACTTCTAGAAAGCTTACTAACCTTGTGTATTAATTCAATCAATTTCGATGGATGATTGTATTAGATTCTAATGTCTTATTTATAGATTGTATGCAGGAAAACCGGGTCAATAGAACTTAAAATGCGAAAAGTGAAGCCCAAAGAGACTTGTCCACACACCCATAGGACTTCTTGGTGCAAGCTATGGAGTCATGAAGGATGACTCAGCTTCCCAAGGTTAGTTCCGTGGTAGAATCTATCTCACAAGGTCCCTTGAACCAATGCCTCTGCTCTCAGATCACTGAGCAAAGTGGTTTAGGGATGACAAATGCAAGAACGAGGGATGCTTTTGATTGATTTTAACATGAGAATGCAACCTACCTATGTATGATCCTACAAATGTAATGAACTAGATTATAAGATGACAAGATTAGTAGTGATACTATCTTAACATGATATGCTAGTTATATGATTGAGCTATTGATGAAAGAAGTAGTCTAAAATGATTATTAGATTAATTCTTATTGCAAAGAGAGACTAGATGTGCTAAAAATTGAGCATAAGTGTAATACTAAGAGCTTGCATATATGAAAATGGAGGAATGAGAGCTCTATTTATAGCAAAAATATGGCAATGGATGGTCAAGATTGAAATAGTTAATCAAGGGTTGAGTTTGAAAGTTGCTCAATCCATGTTCACAATTTTCACCAATGAAATGGTGACAATTGGCAACATGAGGTTGGTTGAGAGGAGATGTAAGAAGCATTAAATGCTTGAGAAGACCTCATGGTTACCTTAGGGGGTAAGGGTTAAGGTTAGGTTAAGGTTAGGTTAAGGTTATCCATTGGATAAAGCTTTTACCCAAAGGATAAACTCTTGTGCAAAGGTTAAAGGGATAACCATGGTCAAAGCAATAAATGCTTGATGAGACCCTTGGGTTAGATGGAGGTTAAGTTAGGCAAAAAGTCTCTAATCATGCCACTAAGGGTTAGTTAACGATTAATGGTTTGAAGACTTTGGGGACAAATTTGTAAGAGTCCTTCCAAATTTGGGGGCATTCAACAAGTTAATGGATAAAGGTTTTAATGCATTTGGAAGACTTTCTTCCAAATTTGAGAAGTGACATCCTCAAATTTAGGGAAAATGAATGATGGATGGGTTTAGGCTGATTGATTAGGTTTAGAATAATCTAGAAGAATTTAGGAAAGGGATTAGGATGAAAGTGGGAGATGTAGGAAAATGCAAGTGGGCGAGGAATAATAGGATTTAATTAAAATAATGTTAATTTATTTCAATTTGGTTGTAAAATAGGAAATTGAATAAATTAGATTTATTCAATTTGGTTGTAAAATAGGAAATTGAATAAATTAGATTTATTCAATTTGGGGGGAACACTATTTAATTAAATGGGCTAGAAGGGGAATTTTAATTAAATGGCTTAGATAGAAGAAGGGTATATTAATTAAATCTTAATTTAATTAATTAGAAGAATTTTAAGAGTAATTAAATGAATAAAATTCACTTAATTGATTATGCAACTTTTAGGTGTCTACATTTCGATGGATGATTGTATTAGATTCTAATGTCTTATTTATAGATCTTATAATGAATTTGTTTGACTAAGTTCCTTTCTACTTTTACCTTATAGAGATGAGTTTTGTTTATTCATATACTTAAGAATACCCTAAATTTGATGCTTATTTTGAGGTTGACACGTCTATGTTATAATGAAGAAGGTATCATGATTTTACCCAAAATTGCATTGATTATGGATTAGTCCTAGAAACTAGCTTCACATACTAAGTGTTATGATTGGATAAGTTAGAGATTCCTTCATTGCATAAATTATTATCATCATAGACAAAGACCTTGCTATATAAGATTCATATTTTTGCTTAACTTAATGTGAGAAACATTTGATTTCCTTGTCCATAATCCATAATCTAGGCAAGGAAACAAAAGAATCCCAAAATTAGCTTGGTAATTTGGGATTACTCCTCAACAGATCATGACCTTATCTTTCTTGCTAAAAATATATTTGAATGGATGAGATCATAACATAGTTAGCTGGAGTACCTAATTAAGTCTTGTGTTTTTTTATATAGAAGGAAATTGGTTAAAAATTAGCTTCAAGATTAAAACTAAAAATATCTTTTGATCCTAGTCATTAATTTGTTAGGTCATTGATTTCACAAAGTTAATTCCCGAGATAACACATTTCCCTCTAAATTCAATCCACGGACTTAAAAGACTACTCTTACAAGTCTAAGATTAACCTTACCTCTCTCTTTTTCTACCTACTCACACCCTCTCTATCTCTCTAACTCTCCATGTCTCCATTGATCCATCCTTCCCCCTCTACTCTTGGAGTTGCATTTAAAAGGGCAACCTTGATTCATTCTTATCCACCTCTATATTTAAGTTTTAGAATTTAAGGGAAACTCATAATGTAAATTATCCAAGCATTAAATTATAGAATTTATATTAAATCACATTATTTAGATTTCATCATCATCTAGGGCATTCCCTTCATGTTTTCTTGTTTGTCTTTGATCAAAATTTATAAAAAAATGTAATAACCCAATCAGTTTACACTCAAATTCTTGTATTTCTTTTCCATTATTGTTTGGTCAAATAGTTTGCATACCTTTGATTTAAGAGTTTCGAATTGGGAAAATACTTGTTGAAGGGTTGGACAAAAGTCACATTCATTAAACAATTATCGTGCACAATGAAATTTTAGAATAATAACCTGATTATACAAACAAAAACAACAATTAAGAAACATACAAGTTCTAACCCCTATTTTGAGTAGCGTTTGATTCATAATGTTGATGCCCATTCATAAATGAAGATACAATGTGAGGTCTATGAATGAAATCAAAGATTAATTATTATATTTGTCGTTATTTCACAGATGTTTAAGTTTTAACTATAATCAATGTTGGAATACAATATTACAATACTAAGAAGAAAAATGAAAAGGTGAGTGCAGAGCTATGGGGTGCCGAATGATCACCTACAATTGTTGCCTCTTGGAGAGTTGCTATCACTCCACTGAGCTCATATTAGTGTTCTTTTCTTTTGGTCGGTAATAGAGATAGTTTTTATTAATATTAAATATATCAGTGCATTGCTATATCATGATTTTTACAAATCTGCCCATACAAAACAGAGATTTCTAAAATCCCATACATCCGATTACACCTATCACCCCAACATCCAGAAAGAAGCAATCCAAATTACTGGCTAGCATGAACAAAAAAAAGCCAATCCTACAGTGGGAGGGAAGACAAGAAAACCCCTATCATCACCAAAACACTCCCAAATCTACAAACCCCCGACTACTGCTCGAATACACGAAACTATTGGCTTAAGGGCATTGTGATGTCAAAAACATGTTGAATCAGTGTGATATGTCATGGAGTTTTTGGTAATGGCATTGTGATGTCAGAAACATGTTGAATCAATGTGATATGTCATGGAGTTTTTGGAGTTCCAGTTTTAGGTTTGTATGTGTTGTGTATGCACATGCTTGGTAGTTGGTTTGTTGAGCTTGGGAGAGGATATGCGTGCTCTGCATGCATTGACCAATCCTGCGAGCATGACTACGTGGATGGCATTTGGTTTCTATAGAGATCATTTTCGATAAAACTAGGGGAAAGGACCCAGTAGTCGTGCACCCTAACTTCACGCTTCTCAAAATTCTACTTGGAAATTTCGAATCACTCCGATTTTTTTACAGCAGCTTACTTGGCAAGTCCCCTGCTTATAACTAAGGTTTCAGGGCCACATCATCAAATATGATGCCACATCAACATGCTTTTTGCCAAGGTGTCCAAAACAGCCCCAAAAAAAAGTGAGACCAATAGGCGTGCAAAAGAGGCCCCAATAGTTGTGCAGCCGATGTGGCATCACCTGATTGGTTACTTTTTACAATATTAGTACATTTCTTAACAACTATTGGTACATTTCCTAACAACTGTTGGTACATTTCCTAACAAAAATTGATATTTTTTGTTTCAAACAATAGGTTTTATTTGTTCAATTTTTGGAACAAAAGGTATCAACAACCCTCACAACAACTGGAACATGCTCAACTACTGGGTCCTTTCCCCTATTCAGTGTCTTGGCGAAGTCCAGCATAGAAGGCATGATATACTCTGATGGGTCAGTGTCCATGAGATATTTTTTAATCTTAGCAATTAGCCGAAGTCTGTATTGCTAGAGTTAACCAAAAAATGGTGTGAACCCCGAAGGTGTTTGGAGTCAAAACATGAAGCTAGTGTTTAGTTCCCTATAATAGTCATATTTTATACATGTTCCTCTTTACCACGTGCTAGAGAATTTGACATAGAACTTCAATTACACAACATATGTATCCTTTTTTAGTAAGGAATTTTTTTAATCCTAATTGTCAAATAGAGATGTTAGTTTGATCATAACTAAAGAACATACCTCATTTAGAATATTTTTAGATGCATTGTAATGATTGTGAGGTAAGAAAAATGAACTATTGTAGATTAATGACATATTAGATGATAAAATTTGGCATCCATTTAGTACCAAATTATGCATCTAATTATAGTGTATCATTAAGTGAAGCTTACAATAATAAAAATATATTCAGTGATCTGATTCCCCTACCAAATTTGAGAGAAATTGAGGTCTAATCTTTTGAAGACATGTACAAAAATACACTCAATGTTATCATGACATGGATAAAGTCTAAAAATAGAGCAATTAAAATCCCAAGGTGTTACTCTTACATACAGTAAAGAGATTTCTAAAAGGAAGGCAAAGGGAAAAAATACTAGTGAGGGAGCTTCAATTCCATCAAAGGTAGGTGCTCCAATAAAAGACAAGAACCATTGCAAACTCCAAAGAAAAATAAAATGGAGAAAGATGTTGAATCTAAAGAAATACTTTACAAAAGAAAAATGACATAAATAATTACAACACATGAAAGAGTTGAAAAAGAGGTGGCACCCCTTAATATGAAAAAGAAGCTCTAGGAGCAGGTTATCCCAAAGTGGGCTATTGGATTTATGAATGGCACCCACTTGTTCATCTCCATCTATTTCTATTCATTTTGTATAGGTATAATGAGCTTCATTTTTTCCATCAGCCCCCAACAACTATTCAAGAAGTATGGGGACAAGCCCAAGGAGACATAGTTACTCTTGTTTGTTCACTAATAAAACATGCCCTGGTCATTCTACCACCTTCAGTATATAGCACATCATATGATGAAGTAAATGAAGGCACAAAGAGCATTTTAGGGAGAGGTAAGTATCCAACCTCTAATCAATAAAAATAAACTAGAGGTATTGAATATTGAACAAAAGGATCAAGATAATGATACTTTAATTAATGTTTTCATGCCATTGTTTAATGCACAAACAATGATTGATGAACTAAATAAAGATGATACAATTATTTTGTCTTGTTATAATATTAAGAAACAAGTCAATAAGGAGTTAGATTAATTATTAGAGAAGATCCAAATAAATGTGTCTATGAAAAATTTCTCTAACTTTTAGACCTTGAGAGATGAAGAAACTCCTACATAAGTGGATATAAATGAGCCAAGTGAACAAGCACATGAAGATATGCCAAAAATGGATATTCATAAAGAACCACAAAAGGAAGATAATATGGTATAAGAAGTCCAACAAAATCCTCCATCCATAGTAATAATTGCACTAGAATTAAATATTTAGAGAAAGGAAATAGAAATGGTGATAAAGTGTACAAGTTGATAAACTAATTGAGAAGTCATTATTACAAGAAGCAACTAACTAAGCAACAATGGATACAATTAACCAAGTACAATTGCAAGTAGCTCCCACAAATGATTAGCTACAAGATATTGATAAAGCACTATCTACTACTAATCATAGATAACACAACAACTAGTGATGTAGCAAGTTCTTCAAGAAAATATTGACTTTTAGCAAACACAAAGTGAATAGAGAATAATTGATTCATCATCTCTAATACTACAATGGTTTCATGTTAATATTTGAAAGAAGAAATCTATAGTAAGAACTTCCACGATTGATTTACAAGATGTGTTAAGTAAAGCTGATGTGCCTAAGGCAATGGAGAATGCTAAAATATTGTATTCAATCAAAAGAGATGCCTCAAGGTCTAAATGCTAAAACATTGTATTCAATCAAAAAAAATTTGCTAAATTAGTCATTCCTATGGTGGAAAAGGATGTTAAAGTGTTAGAGCCAAAAGATTATCAAATTATAATTACCAATTTAGGACAATTTATCATAGACTATGAGATAGTAGAAACATTGTCCTTTATACTTGCAGTTGTGGTAAGGGTGAAAAAGCATAAGACAGAGAGATTTGAAGCAACGTATTGTTGAACTTCAAACTTAAATCAAACAATGAACTACTTTTTTATAAGTTATATATGTTACCCTTATTTCATGACTTATGGGTTATTTTTTATCCACTTTAAGCCAATCTAATTACGAAGGATAGGTTTCTTTCAATGTGTGGGTTTACATCACCTCCAACTTGTAGACTAGAGCATTGGATGAAGTTTGAGTTCAATGGTTATTGATTAATTGTATATTTGGATTTTGATCATTGGACCAATATTGTATATGTGAGGAACTTATGTATGTTTCCTATATAGTTGAATATTATTTAGTGTATGTATTGATGGTTTCTTTTTACTAAGCCTATATTGATCATTGATACTTGTTACTTATTGTAAATTATCTATGCATGTAATCATTATACTTGTAATTAAATTCTAGTGGAATGTATTATGATTTTTCATTATACTTACTATTCTCCACATGATTACTTGATCTTGTTGAAGTGTGACGAATTTTGAGGTTATAGTTTGGGGGTTAATATAGATTGATGATCCATACATGAAAATATTTATTTCTAATAGCTTGCATTTCTAAGCTATTTTCACATGTGCACATAGATCCATGAAATATGTAAAGCTATTTAAAAAAAAAATTGGGGATTGGCTTAATAAATCCCTTAACATCTCAAATGCACATCTTATTGTTGAAAAATCCATGGACAAAGGATGTATTACAATCTTAGATTATAATGTTAATTAATCACAATCGCGTTCATCAGGGCTTACATCCACTATTTTCTCTACTTTATCTATCTTATGCATTAATGCATCTAGAGTAGAGGAGGGAAGAGTGAGAAGAGAAGGTTAAAGTCCAATAAGATGGGTGCAAACATAAGTGTGAATAGAATGAAGAATTTAGGTATTGGATTAGGAATGAGTCATAGAGGGGAAGACATAATGAAGGATGTACATGTACATGGATGGAGATGTGGAAATAGAAATATTCATCTAGCACAAGACGGATTAGTAGCTTAGTAAGAATGACACAAGTGAGAGAAATGGTTGATGAGAGAGCAAAAATGTAAAACATTATGCGAGATATGAATATGATGAGAAAAGTATAATGAAAAAATAAACCTAAATAAAAGTTAACATAAATATATAAATCTCAACTAAAAGATAGTTCAAATTGAAAATTTATAAAAGATGCCTTCTATTTTTTATCAGAATATGATACTAATAGTTTAATATAATAGCTTCACATGAATGGTTTCTTTATTAGAACATGTCAGGCTTAAAAATTGCATGTCAACTTCATTTAACTTGATCTTATCCATTTAGGTACCCCACTCAAAACTATATGCTATAATTTCACTGTCAATAACATAAAATAGTAAGTCAAATCTCATGTAAGACAGGCTCGGCTATCATAGTTTTTCTTTTTTAATTTTCAACCAGTCTATTTGCCAGATTCTATATTTTAGAATCGTGATACCTTTCGTCCATTGAAATAAGTTAACACCAATCATGCTGAGAACCGACAAGATTTCACCATCCTAGTCGACTGTAGGATGGCTTTGATTACTATAGCAGAATTTCAATGGTTTTCTCCATCAAACCCATTCAATGATTCAATAGCAACTGCATTGGCTTTTTTTTTATTTTTTTTATTTGGAGGATTTGATCACTATGGCTATTTTCCTTTCCTTTTTCAGCAGTAAATTGGAAGATTTTTATTGGGAAGATAAGATTTTTATAGGATGAATAGGTTCTTTATGCTTATCATTATCATCTTGATAATGCATCATAGAATGTGATCAGAAATATTGATACAAAAAACACTCACACAATCAAATACAGAAGCAACAACAAACAAACATGATCTCACCAGTGTGATCATCCCCACAAGATGAACCCCTACCCAACCTAGAAAAAAGATTTAGACTGATACATCATATTGTCAGCACAACTGCACCTTTTTTTACAATCCTAACTGGCCAGTATTTTTCCCAAAATGTATAATTCTATGAAGCTACCCAACAGCAAAACCATTTCAATTCCAGTAGTCCAAGAATTAGCAGCCAGGGATCCTGATTCAGTGCCTCAAAGGTATAGAAGGGAGGAAGAGAGGCTCCATTCCATTACTGTTAGTGATAACTTGAGCAGTTCTATTCCCATAATTGATTTGTCACTTCTGTCTGAGCACAAAGAGTCCAGACAACAGGTGATGGAGAAGCTTTCACTTGCCTGCCAAGAATGGGGTTTCTTTCAGGTGATTATATAGTTGCAAGTATAAACCCATACCAAATGGACCAGAGGATTCTTAGATGAACCACTTTAATTAGATTTTTATTTATTTTTGGTTGTAGAGGGTATTTTCAACAGCTTCTTAGGGTTTATTTGTTTATGACTGCTATTAGCAGAAAAGTCTTTTGTGCCATGGTAAACTCTCTATGCAATATTTAGGTTAGCTACATCTAAAGGAGCTATCTTTATAACAATAACTGACATCTGTATCTTCTTTAACCATGGCATCTTTTTTATTTCATATTAAGGGCAGACTTCAAACTTGTTGTTTTGGCAGGTGGTGAATCATGGGGTTCCTGTCTCAGTGCTGGACCAAATGAAACAAGTTGTGAGGGATTTCTTCCAACTTCCACTGGAGGAAAAGCTCAAGTGTGGAATTCAAGAGCGTGAAGGCTATGGCCAGGCCTTTGTAATTTCAGATGAACAGAAATTAGACTGGTCAGACATGTTATATTTGGTCACTCTCCCTGAAGATGTTAGAAACATGAATTTCTGGCCAAGAAGGCCAACAAATTTCAGGTATGTCTGAACTTTCCTTGGCCATAGGCAAGTTCATTTTTTTCTTCTTAAAGATAGATTCAATTGTAAAATGAAAATCATTTTTTATCAGATAAACTTTTTAACGTGGCCATAACGCTATGAATCAATAAGATCACAAACTAAGACCTCATCCTCATATAACATTACCAAGAAACAAATCCACAAACACGCAAAAAAGCTGTTTAGAATTATACTAGATAATGTTTTGGCTCTAGCTTCCTCCTTGACAATACCTTTCAGTGTGCGAGCTGTGATCTACTGGCTGATAATAGTCCTCTGTTTTTGGGCTGTAACTGCAATTGAAACAATGCTTTGGTTTAGAGCCCCTTTTCACAGTCAAGTACTTATTTGACCGACATCAATTAATTTTGGATTAAGTGAGTAATGGGTCACTGTAGATTGACTCAAACTTCTGTCACTTAATCCAAACGAAATCATATTGAGATTGTAATTGGTCATAAAACACACTGTGAAATGAATTTAAATAAGTTAGGTCAGGGTTGGGGTCTGGTATGATAGGTAAGAGTTTTTTATGATAAAGCATAAGGTTATGAGGTCTAGTGGTTCAGTTTTCTTTTAATTTATGAAGTATCAGAAAATATGTTACAATTTTATTGGTCATGTTAAAAAGTTTATAGACTCACAATAGTTTATTGAAGGGGGTACTGATTAAATTAAGTCAACTAACCAAAAAATCAATGAAACATATTTAATTAACTGCAAAATCCTCAAATCTAAATTGTTTTTTTTTTTTGGTCCAGAGAAACCATGAATGACTTTGGCATGGAAATTCAGAAACTCTCAAATAAGCTCTTGAGTCTGATAGCAGAGACCCTGGGTCTCAAGATTAACAGTTTTATTAATCCAGAGGGAAAGTGGATACAAGGAGCTCGAATGAACTACTATCCGAGGTGTTCAAGGCCAGATCTTGTATTTGGAATAGGTCCTCACTCAGACCCATCAAACATCACCATATTGCTACAGGATGATGAGCAAGTAGGATTGCACATACGAAAAGATGGTGAATGGATTCCTGTTGAACCCATCTCTGGAGCTCTTGTCGTCAATATTGGAGATATGGTAGAGGTATTTATCTCCATCTTAATCTCAATCTTGACTTCAAATTGAAATCTATTCAAACTAAACTTAGGATAAAATGTAAAAAGTATGAATGCTTGGAACTATGTGTTTTTACAGATTCATTAGAAATATCTGAAATAGTTGTCAATTTTGTTAAAAGTTTTTTTTTTTTTTAGCTTGATTAGATTTAACTATGATGTGAATTTATTTATAATCATTTTTTTTATAGTGTTAAATTAAATATTATGAAAAATGGTAAGTAATATATGTAACAATTTGATTCAAGAATATAAGACATGCTTTTTTTATCTATCTATAATTTATAAATTAATGCATATAATTAGTTTCAAATTGTAATTCTGTATTGCAACTTCTTTATTGGTTTAAAACTCAAGTACCAATATTTTAAGAATAGACTCATACCTTGAAATAACCTTATACCTCTTTGGAAGATAATTTCATTTGAAAAAATCACAATGAGATAGCAGGCTTGATCGATTACATCCCTTTTGTGATTTTTCCACTTTTCTTGTGCCCATTTATAAATTTCTTCAAAATACATTTGCACTCTTTAAAATCTACACAAGTCTCTTATTTTCAAGCATCATCATGTTGTATCCTATTTTTTCATGATCCAATTCAAGAACTAGGAATACCTTCACCACTTTAGTGCATGCTTGGTACTCTTCTCTTATTGTTGTTTATGTTTTTCAAATTATCTAATGAATTCCACTATTTTGTTTGTCATAGTTGTTTCCCCATTGTGATGATTTAATGATAAGAAGGGTCTCTAGAAAATGAAACCCCACATCGTCTCTTTGCATAAAAAAAAAAATCTCTTAGTTGATTTTTTTGTCATATCTCCTTTAATTTTTTTTAAATGGTCTCAAACTTCCAAACATAGATCAATTCCTAGTAGATCTTAGGGATATATACATTTTCCTATGTACATCCTATATATTTTTGTCACATTTCCTTTAATATTTAAAAATTTCCATCAAACTTGAATTCTTGCACTAAACTCCAATAGATCCCAGAGGTTAACACACCTTCCACTTTGCATCCTAGATCTCTTGATTATTTTTTCCATGTGTACTTTAATATTTGAAAATTCTCCTCAAACATGCATACTTGCCTCAAACCCAAGTAAAGCTTAGAGAACAATAATCAACCATAAGGATTGAAATCGTGATTTTGTAATCATATAGTTATATAAATAAGGTCCATGTTTGTTTGTCCCACATGGGTAGGTGAGTTGGCTTGGGTTGTGGGTTTGCTCCCCATAGGTCTCAGGTTCAACTCCCTCCCGGGTTTAAGAGGGGGGATTGTTTGCTTAAGGAAATTGAGGGTTTGATTCTATAGCTTACTAAATTAATGTTAATCATGATAGAATAAGATTGTGAAGTATTCTATTTTTCTCAATGTTCTATATATCAAATGAGATTAGAACAAAGGTATATCATTTATTTTTAATAATTTGAGGTAAATTATTTCTTTGTTTGAATATATCATGAATTAAAATGTTTAATTCTATTTTTCAAAAGATGATATTTCTTACATCCAACTCTTTGAGTATTTAATGGGCCAATTTAGAACATTTCCTTAATGCAAGTAGTCTAGGAAGTGATATCATTAAAGTAATAGATGGAAGATATTGTTAAAACAATAAGATCAAATGACACTCTTTTTAAGTTTATCATTCTAGTACATGGCAATTCACTCAAGATACATAGACACTAATTAGACAACCTACCCATTACCTTATCCCAATAATTGGAATACTAGTTTTATAAGTTATAAAATGAATATCCAAACTCAAACATGGGAACATTATCCTAATAATTCGATTTAAATGTCTTCAATACATTATTAGATTATGGATTCAATTATCAGCGGTGAATGAAACATTGAGTTACACTCTTAAAACTAGCAATTTTTGCATTCCCTCTGATTTCTTTTTCTAATATTAATTTATAATGTTATTCAAAACATATTGAGAACCTATCTTGCTAATTCTGATCCCTAATTCTAATTTCCTCTAGACAAAATTGGTTTATAGAAAATAAAGTATGTAAGCTCTTTCCCTGCCTTAAGATTTAAACCTAGATTTCTAATGTCATCCTTCTCTATATACTCTTTTTTTTTTGGTCTTTAGACTCCAAACGAATTTTTTTTGGAAAAGAAGTAATACATTATATTATAAAATAGTAACTTTGTATGTATAAAATGGTAATAAATTGGAAGAGAGAGAGAAACTTTCTTTGTGCATGTATATATGTATAATGAATTATTGACATCATATTATCTATAGGTATTCATTAATCAATATAATATGTTTAAATTGTGTAGACTTTTATTTTCAGGAATGTTACAAATTTATAATATAATATCATAGTTTTCTTTAGTTGTCTTGATTTAAGATTTTATTAACCCTCATGTCATCATTATATAACTAGCAGTTTAGAAATAAATGTGCTTCATCTATTTATCTCTTTTAAGTCACGTGATATATTTAATGAATAATGTGCAATGAAATTCTTTATTATAATTTGTGGATAGGTAATGAGCAATGGACGATACAAGAGCATTGAACATCTTGCCTTGCCAAACAATAAGACAGATCGAATATCAATTGCTGTATTTGAATTTCCCACCAAAGAAGTACAAGTAGGTCCCCATCCGGACCTATTGGATGATACACATCCTCCTTTGTACACAACATTTAAACGTGGTGATTTTGATGATAATTTTTTTCAAAACAAATTAGAGCACAAGTCAGCTCTACAATTTTGTAAAATCCAATCCTAAACATGATCAGGTTCCAATTTATCCAACTAAAAACCTTTCTTTGTGTTTGCTAAGTTATTTTACAATAAAGTTGTATTGAAAAACACAAAATGAACATATAAATAATTGAACATGAATAACATGTTTATTAAATTATGTGTATAATGCAAAGAAATTTATATGAACTTTTTATAAGAATCTTAGAGGTAGATCATTTGTAAATTCATCTCTTATTTGTAATGGAAATACAATGTAGTTTTCTTCACCTATATTGTTATTATTTGAATTAATCAAGTGAAAATGATTTTAGTGTGTTTCATAGTAGATTTTGCATTAGAATGAGTATATTAATTATACTATGCAATTGAGTTTATTATGTCATACAATTGAATTAAATAGTTTTTGATAGGTAAGGTGTAGTCACAAAGATTGTGCCCAAATTATATTGATAATAAAAAATAATGTATGTGGATAGTTATCTCAAAACATTGAGGTCACACACACATATAAACTACATATTATCTTGGTTACAAGCCAAAATAGAAAAAAATACAAAGTTCTTTATATTATCTCGTCGACTTAAACCTTTATTCTTCTTCATGTTAGATTTTTGTTATTCATACCCACCTTTGGTTGGTGCATGATCAATAGGAAATTTTAAAATCTTTCACCACTTGTTTTGTTGATTCTCATTTTGACTTTTTTTTAAAAGCCCAATCTTTTCAATGTTTATCATCGATCTAAATAGACCAATACTTAGAAAAAAATTGTGGTCGTAACTAAACCAATGTTCATAATGGATAATTATAAGCACCCTATGTATGCATCATACCTTCCAAACAATTTCCATCAAGTACTTTTGAAATTAGTTAAATTATTCTTATTTATTTTTCATTTTTATTATTCTATTTGGGTCATCTAAAGTAACATTTGTGCTTTTCTAATGTTTTCTAAAAGTGATGTAGGAGCATCCAATTCTACGGGCAATCCTACATTGCCAAAAAATATATATTCTTTTTTGTGTTCATGTTTTGCATTATTTTGTGTAGGTTTGAGCCTCAAGAGTATCTTTTCAAGTGTTGCAATGATAAATCCTCCATTTATCAAGACTTGGATTCCATTTCAAAAATAAAAGGTGACTAGGTGCCTAAATGGAAGGAAAAGCTAGTGATTTTTGAAAAAATATTTAATGACTCTTCAAATTCCAATGGAGCACGACTTGATTCATGATTTAATTCAGTTTGGTGCAACAACATTAATGTCACATTTTGGAAGAAAAAAGTCCACTTTATTTAATGTTTTTGAAGGAATTTGAAAAGTCAAGTTGAAGGAAACGACAAAGCGGATTTGGATTCTTCTTTTGGGTTCCTCGCAAAGGTTAAAACCACTATAAAATGCAGCATTTAATCATGTTAAGAGGTAGCAATCAAAAGCATCAAGGTTGGAGAAAGAAATTCTAGGTTGCTCTAGAAAATTGTATAAAGAAGAGTGTATAGGCAATTAGCTTGCCAAGAGGAGACAAATAAAAAAAGAGAAAGAGGAATTTTTAGGTGTGTTGGAGGTGTTCAAGATAATTGTGATAGCTATAACATGAAGGGAAAAATGATATTTCCAAAGAGGATTGTAGCCAAGAAAGTTCAAGACAAGAGGGTTTGAAGATTTGAAGGCATGAACTACCTAGAATTCTTGTAAATGTTTTGAACTATGTTCCTTGTTGAGATCCTCCACATATGTAATTGATTTCAAAGAATTTTATAATGAATATATGTTTCAAACTTTATTTCATTTGTGTTATTGTTGGTGGGATGATATGTAAAGGTTGCAAGAATGAGTAGTTTGATAAGACCCCTCGATGTTGACTGCATCATATGGTCACATTAAATAATTTACTCGATGCACTATAGTTTATAAGGGGTTGTTTGAAACCTGCAGTCTAAAAGGAATTAGGTATAGTAGGAAATTTATTGTGCTATCACAAATCGTATTAAATTTCTATCATTTTAACCATGGTCCATGTGTATTTCCTCTAAATGCATGCAAATAATTTTCTAAATGTATCATTGATTTCCTTGTCATATGACAAATAGGAAAGAAGCCAATCTCTATGTCCAAGAAAGCTCCTTTGTGTACCAACAAAGATAAGCATTGCATCAAATATCCACATTCAACCAATCTAATTATTAAATTAATAGAAGAATTGGGTATTTTATATTTGACCAACTAAATAAATATGGCAAAAATTTTAAAATAAAAAATTGATTGAATGGTTTGGAAGAGTTGTTTCCAAATCAGATTGTGTGGTAGTTTTTGCATCAACATTTGGGATCACACTTTGTGATCCATCATCAAGATTATGGAGTGTGATCTGAAACATTGATGCAAAAGCTACCAGCTATCTGATCTAGAAATGGCTCTTCCAAATTTCAAAAAATTGTGAAAACTTCTTTGACTGAATGGTATTTATTTTATGGACAATTGAATTTAAATTTCAAGTTAAGGAATATATTCTTTTAGGTTATATGTATGTGCACACTTTTTTATTGAGGATAAATCACTTCAATTACATATCTTGGCATAGATCTTAGTAATATAAAGGATCAAATTATCTTAGCATAAATATGATAACTCAATAATCTAAAGGATAATTAGGTGTCCACGCACATGCACATACACATATAATTTAGGTATGTAGATATATATCTATATGGATATGTGCACATGATATGCATATTTATATATATGTATGATATGTATATATGTATATGTATCTACAAATGATATTTTCTTATTGAGGATAAATTGCTTCAATTAATTAATTTTCATAGGAAAGATTTGGAAAATTCAAAAGTCTAAGAGATTGTGCATATAAATGGATGTTTGTATACAAAAATATTCCTAGACATATGCATATATACATATCTATATATACACATGCATATGTGCATATGAATGCATGTGTGTATATGTGTGTGTACTTACATATGTATGTATATCTATGTATATACTTACATATGTGTATAAAATTAAATCTAAAGGGGAATATATATAAAGAGAAAAGTAGATTTATAATATCTAGATGAGAGACCTCCTCAGCATAATTTAATTTATGATTTTTTTATAAAACTAAATAATAATTTTTTTTTAATAAATTTTAAAACAGGGAAGACTTACAAGATTAATGCTCAAATTATTTATCTTCAATGAAAATTAGTGTGTGACTCCCAATTTTATAAGACTCTAGTTAGATAATTGTAGTCATATCCCATAATAGTTGAAAAAAAAGGGGTTCTATATCTATAAAAGTTCATAATCTTTTTTTTATTATTTTAAAACGAAAAGGCTTACATGATTCCAATACCTATTTTGTTGACCCACAATAAACAAATTTAGTTTCCCACAAAAATAATGTTTATTAATATATTTATGGTTAGATTGCATATTTATGTTAACATGATTAGATGGATATTTGTTATGAGTATATTTGTTCATTGATTATTTGTAGATGATGTGACTATGACTCATGATTTACAATTAGTGCTTATTTTAGAATTAAATTTATTAGTGTAGAGTTGAAAATTGCATACCTCTTTGTAATTCCACCTACACTTTTGCAACCACTTTAGTGTCCATTTCCCTAGTATTTGGGTAGGCTCATTTCAACCCTTGCATTAGCCTTTTCCCTCTTAGGATTCTCAAGATGCCTTTCAGCAACTATCCTTCACCTTCTGTTTCATGTTAGCCGCATGTTTCTCTTTCCACTTTTCATCTTCGAGCATGATTTGTCTAGACACTAGCGCAACACGCGAACATTCACACGTTGCGCATTCATCCCATGACATCTTAATGTTCAAATGTCAATTATGTGCATTTCAACACTTGTCACCTATCTTGGTCAGTGGAAATGGCTCGACAATCCTCTTCTTTCCCTCCTTTTCTCTCATTTTAAATCCATCTCTTTCTATTCATTCAACCTCTCTAGACTCTGGATATAATCTCTCTAGTCCTCTTGGCTCTCACAACTTTCTCTTTCTCTCTCTCACTTGCTACAACAGACTCTGCTACAACACTCCTAAGCTCTCACAATAATCTTTTGCAACTCTCTTGACTTTCTCAAGCCTCTTTGGTAATATCTTTCTATCATTTTATCTATCTCATCTTTGAGCATCTTGGGATTTATCGCATACCCTACCTATTTGACCATTTTATCATTCTTGCTATTTATCTTTTGATATATCTATCTATCTAGGTTGTTCGTGGAGGTGGAAACACTGAGGCAGGCCTCTAAACACAACCCCCAATATTTTTCCTCTTCTTCATGTGTGCATATTTATTAAAAGAATTCGAGCACACGATGATTTTCTTGTGTTTTATTTACTTCATCTATATTCATTTCTATTTCTATTTATTATCTTCTATTCATTGTTTCCTGCTTCTCCTCCCCAAGAGAAAGGGTTGCTTCCTACTCCTCATCCCCTATCTGACCAAGAGCTTATTTTGTTGTGGCTTCTTAAAGCCCGCTTGATTACTCTTCCTCCTCCTACACATAAGAAGTTTCATAAGGCTAATAAAATAAAATATTCTTTATGTGCATACCATCAAGTTCTTGGCCATTCCACAAGTGGATGTAAGGCCTTGATGGACAAGATACAACAACTTCATCAATCGGGTGACATCGATTCTCCATCTATTGATGCACCTTTTTCTTCTTTGCACAAAAAGTGATAGCGAGGTTTACCTCTATCCTATTCTCTTACACATTCCATTTATTTACGCATTCTTATCATATATCTTTTTCACCAACAGAGGTGCATGTCTATCTCTCGCCCACTACGGTGACTATCTTTTCGTCACCCAATGTGGCGAGTATCTATCTTTTCCCTTTGTGGCTCTTATCAAAATTGATCTTATCTATAGTGATCTCCCTCCATATCAAGGTTGGTCATATATAGAATCTTTTTATCTCCATTAGTAGTGGCTTTCCTTTGTAGCAAGGTTGGTTCTACTCATCTCTATCAATAGTGGCTTTCCTTCATAGAAAGATTGGTTCTACTTATCTTTTGGTATCGACTTTCCTTCATAGCGAGGTTGGTGCTACTAATCTTTGATCACTTGGCATAACACTGATAAACTTATAAGGCACTGAGAGGGGGGGGGGGGGGTGGGTGAATCAATGCAAACAAAAACAATATGAATTTGATCACCAACTTAAACAACTTAAAACTTAACAAGCATAAGAGGAATATCACCACATAAGCTAATACCCAATAAAACAATTTCCAAATAACATAAGAGATATATATGTGGAAACCCAAAAGGGAAAAACCACGGTGGGAGTTAACACCCACAAGATTCACTATTTGCAGAATAGAAATCTTGACTGGTTAAGGTCTTACAAATATGCTCTGTTAGGAGCAAACCCGGTTAGGAGTCACCCGGTTAAGGGATTTAAATGATGAGCCCTGTTAGGATCAACCTCGCAAGAGGATTTATGACTCTGATATGGAGCTACCCGGTTAAGTGATTTACAATGTAAGGTCTGTTAGGACCTACCCAGTTAAGGGATTTTGCTACTGTAACTGTTAGGATAACAACAGTTCAAATGATCTTCATATAACACCTCTGTGTCTGATAAGATCCTCTTCATATCCTCAAAAATTCAACAACACATCAATACAGAGCTTCACTAATCACCGTACAATCAGAATCTCAATATTCATCTTTGATCTCATCAACATACACATATATATCTCATAACTCATCATATTTTTATAGACATCAACTTAGTTAGCTAACAACCTTGGAAAATTTCCTAGGTTCAATGAATCTAGACAAACTAACATTGCACGCCGAACTTATGTTGGCCACTGACATAAAAAACTAAAAATAAAACAAAACCTATGTCGGTTTACTGATTTAAGTGACTTTATCACTACCAATTAAGTGTTTATCAAAATGTTTGCTCTGTACATTAAATCTTACTTGTTTGGTTGAATCTGCCAATGCGGTCATGAACATAGATCCAAATACCTATCTCCATCACTCCTGTAAAACCACATCATTCAACTCTTCACCAATCGCCTGTACGAGTTGCATGAATGCAACTCTGTCTTTGTTTACCGGTTAAGAACCTATTTGCCGGTTCACTGGTAAACTGCCTTGTGTACCGGTTATACCTTATCAGTTAGCTTCCAAGACTTAGATGACTACAAAAACATTATTACCGTCAATGACAACCCAAGACTTAGTCATCAAACATGAATCTCAATCTCTTCATCATATTCACCAATCAATCCTTTATTGGTTCAGTCAAATGCCAACATTCTCCCCCTTTGGCATTGATGGCAACACTTAGAAAAAAAAATTGTCAACTAAGTGTGCAAAACAAAAATTGACTTCATGACATATACTCCCCCTTAGCAATTGCATTCTATTACAAAAATTTGACTCTCTACTAATTCTCCCTTTACTTTTACATACAAAATTTTGACTGACTCTTCAACTATTACTCCCCCTTTGACAACAATGCCAAATAAAGAAGTAAAAACATGAAAGATAAATACATATTACATCAAAATTGCATAGCATATATATAGATGTAGGAGTTCAAAATATTTTTACAATGCAATTTTAGAAAAAGCATCACTAAAATGTGATTTCAACTATGTCAGATCATTATGCTAGGTCTCCAAAATAGTGTCGCTTATCTCCACATGTGTCTTTATTTGCCTAACAAATTCCTCCATGGCATCTATGGTACTCATCTTTGGTGTTGCAAGGATGGCTTCAGTTTCTTTATAAGCTCTCTGCAAAATTTCCACCCTCGATATCAGATGTATCTGTAATTCTTGCAGTGATCTAATCCTCTTAACCTATTCATTTTCATAAGCTTTCAGCTTATGATGAAGTTCAACAACCCATTTTCCAAATTTGATAGAAGAGTCATTGAGGGGCTTGAATGACTCACTAAGAACTTCAAGTTCTTTCTTAGCTTCCTCCTTCTTCTTCTTCAAATCAACACAAAACAATGAAAATTTGAAAACAGTTGAGAGGATTTTACCTTGGATTTCAAGTCCTTTCAAATAGTCCTTATTGAGAGTAAGAGCAACGCTCCCTTTATCAATTTCAATCATTAAGTGTTATGTTCTCTTCTTCTTGTAATCCTTCTCAACACTAATATAAGTTGCATCCTTAAAAGATTTCATTTGTTCTCCAGCATCATTAACAAGTTGACCAAGCTTGTCAATAGGAGTAACAAAATTATCAGTATCAGTCTCTGGTAGGAGACTAGACAAAATCTCCACAACATTCTTTATTGTTTATGCCTCCTTTTGTTGTTCTTTCATCCTCTTCTTCTTGGTCCAGGACTGCATGGTCGTTCCAATCTCCTTCAACTCATTTGAGATCAAATTGTCCATGTCTAGGGGTCCTTTGATTATTATAGCATCATCATCATCTTCATCAACAATTTTATTTTTAGAATCAAGTGACAAAGGTGTCACTTTAGGTTCAGTCTTCTCCAACTTCTTCTACTTTGTTTCCTCTTTGTCTTTAGTTTTCTCCTCTTCCTTTTCCTTTTCTTTTTCTTATGTTTTCTTCTCTGCATCTCCAAGCCTATCTTCTATTACTTCCTCTTTCTTTTCACTTTCCTTATCCTTTTCAGTTTCCTGTACCGGTGGGGGCTATGTATCAATAGTTTGAGTTACTACCAGTGGCTCCTCATCCTTCTTTTCTACTTCATCTTTCATTTCTTCATGTCCCTATTCCTGTTCATGTTTCTCAGACATTTGAACATCAACATCCTATACATCTACATTGTCAATAGAATCAACATCATCATTGTTACCGGTATCATCATCATCAGGGATAATCACAGGTTCAATTTGTGTGTTCATCGATTGATCTCCCATCACTATTTCACCAGGCTCAAAATCAGTTATCTTGACTCCTTCAGGAAGATCGTTAGCCTCAAACATTTCCACTTCATCTTCCTTAACTTCTTCCTCTTCATTCAGATTCAGACCCAGTACCTTCTTCAAAATTTGTTCAGTCTCCTCATGGACTGATTGGGTCTCACCAATTAACATTATTGTTAACCTTTTCTTCGACCTAAAAGATGACTTTGCCTTAGCAAAAATTCCATCTAGCTCTTCCTCAGTAGCTTCAGGTTTCAAGTTTTACATAAAACATTCAATGTATTCTATATCTTATTTCATGGTTGCCTGCCATCTAACATCAATTATATTATACAATGAATTTGGAATTTTCCCATTAGGGCCTTGTTGTATTTATTCATCATGTAAACAACTGCATCCTCTATTTGCCTTTGTTCATCTTCACTAAACTTATCATGGAGTTTCTTCACACCAGTTAATAAACCATACTCTTTAATGTTTGTTATTAAATTTTCAAGAGGTGTGAGCTTGGTTACCGGTTTTGAATATTTCACAGTTGAAGTATCAACACTCTTTAACCTTTTGTCGTTGGCCCTTAGGGATTTATTTTCTCCTTCGGATTCAGTCTCTTCTTTTCCTCAACATCTACTAGTTTTTGTGCTTGTTTCTTTTCCCTTTTACCAGTCTTAATCGGTGCAGCAGGTGGTTCAACAATCTTACCTTTTCTCCAGAACTGAATCTTTGATGGTTTCTCCTTTTTAATAGCTACTGGTTTTTCTTTCTCTGCAACTTTCTCCTTTCTAGCTCTTGTCTTTACATCGGTGGAGGTACCGGTTGGTGCACTTGATGTTTCGGCCTATTTAGCAGGATGCTTTTCTCTTGCTTTAGAAATGGCTTCCTTTATGAATCCTGCTTGCTCTGCAAATGCTTCAACTTCTTTTCTAACTTTCTTTGCAATAACCGGTCTATTAAGTTTTGAATGCACTTGAAGGGATTTCTCTTTGTAAGTGCCAAAAAGTTATTTTGTTGTATCTACCGATTGGGCAAGAAAATGATCAATATATGCAATTAAAAGATCCTTGTCCACTACATACCCCATTAGCATAACCCATGTAGTCTGGGGCACAACTGCCTCAATCATGCAAGTATCTGTATCAACCATAAAGAAAATTGTGTTTTCATACCAGTTGACAACCTCTATCGGTATCCTTTCCCTTGCATGCATTTTCTTTTGAAAGTCCTTAAAATATCCCCATGCAATCCTGTCAAAACCATTACCAAGCATTCTTATGCTATTCTTCATTTGTATCAATGTTGGAGTGCCATCTATCCATTGGATATCACCAATACTGGGGAAACAATTTTGAAAATAAAAGAATAAACCAAGAATTAGTTGTCCAAACTTAAACCTTAACCTCTTATCCTTCTTGATGGATTCTAGGTTCAACATCAATTGACTCCTCAACGCCTCCGACAAGTCATAATCAACATCCTCTTTTATCATCCGATGGGCAGTATGAATAGAAACAACAGGGATGTTGTTCATCTTGCTAGAGTAATAGATCTGGTAATCGATCACCATAGAAGCATACTTTACTACCGAATAATTGATATTATTCACCAGCATTGCTCTTTCATCTCATTTAGATCCTGTTAAATTTTCTACATCATTCTTAGGAATGGATCTGAGTACAAGATCCTCACCGGTGGCACAAAATCTAGTGACTGTGTGAATAGCTTCCTTAGAAATCTTATGTGGTCGGTCTAGCCACATAAACTGGTCATGAATTCTACTAAGCACATATCTCACAAGTTCATCATCAAAATCATTAATAAAATTCAGGGCATGGTGAAACCCTTTCTCAGTAACCCTTTTGAATTGTTCCTTTATCACTTCATTCTTATCACACAATGCTTTATACTGATAAAAAATAACAGCAATACCAAGATCCTCCAGTTTGCAATGATAAAACAATCTAACATCTTCAACATGTAAGACACCATAAGGAACTCTGGATAGGGCTCCGGCGGGATAAATTGCCTCAGAATTAAACGGGTGCCTCTTAAATTCAGGATGAGGTCTATTGGTAACATCATCTAGATGTGGGGTGTCCATCTTCAATGATTCAGAAAGATAAGCAGAAAATAAGATTTCTGGATAAATACCTTTTACCGCTTCTGCACTAGGGTTCCAAACACCAACAAAGCTTTCTCACCGATTGTCGATCGCAAATCACACCAGATCACTTCAAATCTCTGTCAATGTTAAAAACACAAACTCTGCTCTTCTCTATTCACTCTCTGAGTGCCCACAAGAATGCAATGTGACAAATAACATTCAAAAAGTTCCTTTTATTTCCCCATTATCTACTGCATTAAATGCCATTACTGGTAAAACCCTAAAATATCTATTAACACACTATTGGTTCTCATAACACATCAAACCTACTAGTTTGATCACAAAATCACTTCACAATATCATAATACAATAAAGTATGCAAATTTAACATACCTTATAGTCCTTCAGGGGGTTCTGAAATAGATATGACATTAAGCTCCCCCTAAGATTTTTAACAGCGTAGTTTGCCGGTGAAGGATTCTCCACACTAGGTGAAGAAATAGGATATCTTCAGATGGTTTGTCTTTGATTTTCTCATCATCCTTATTTTTCTAGATTTTTTTTATTCAAGATCTGGTCTCCTCCACATCAACTTTCATCTTCCCTTTTTGGTCAACAAATTTATTCACCGGTTGATTCACCTTTTCTTTGCAAAAATTCACAATATGTCTTGGTTTATGACAATGACAACAAGCCATACCAGATGCTCTCCAAGGTCTAGCATTGCCTCTACCAGTCCTTCTTTTGTAGTTCATAGCTACATGACCGTAGTTATGATAGATTGTGCAAACCACATTCATCCTTTTTTCCATCTCATAAGGACTAGACCGGTTAGCATAGGGTCTTTTCCAGTTAGGACTTCTTCGGTCATTAAAGGTTCTTTGCCAACCACCACCAGACCTCTAACTCATGTGAGGTGCCAGATTATTTGCTCCATACCTGCACTCAACAATTCTATGTACATGCATGTTGCAAATGAAACAATTACCATTAAAGGTTCTAGGCTTATATCCCTGATATGTATTAGGTCTATAACCATTACTAACATCATATTTGCTTCTATGCACATTAGCAGTATGTTCTGGCTTATGACAATTGAAACAAACAGGCTTATAAGATTTCTTACCTGTGGGTTTTTGAATCTTAGGTGCAGATTTACCTTCATGCATGTTCTCCTTTATACCGGAAGGCTCGCCTTTCTCAAATGTATTGTAACCCAATCCAGTTGTATCATCATTCATCCTTTGAGATTGGATCTATTCATCAAGCATGGTAGAACTTTTGTTAAACTTTGCAAGCTTCTCATTAGCATCAACAAGTTCTTGTGTAAGGTCTTCATTCCTTTTCATAAGAGTTTCTCTAAGAGACATTTCCATATCTAATTATGCCTTTATTTCTTCTTTTTCTTCTATCTCCTCATGCCAATGTGCATATAGAGTGTCATTTTCCTGATTTATCTTAAACATCTCATGTTCTTTCTCTTTGATCTTGTCTTTTGTTTCCCTCCTTGCTTCAAGTTCCTAACTCATCTGGATGGTTATGACTTCTAGCTCTCTCCTCAAGTTAGCCTTCTCATCATTTAGTTTATCCACTTCATCAACCAATGCACCTATTTTTGCTTCATCATAAGAATGACTCTCAGAAACCTCCAACAGTTGTTCGGTTAACTCTCTTCTCTTAGCAAGTTAAGCTTTATACTTGCATCTCAATGTTTCTAGGGCTTCCTCAATTTCTACAAGTTTATTAGACATCTCTCTATAACTCATATCCCCCATGTCTTCCTTAGGAATCCTTCTCAAGTGGTTAAGCCTCAAAGAAGTTTGGCTCTAATACCAATTGATAAACTTATAGGCACTGAGATGGGGGGGTGAATCAGTGCAAACAAAAACAATATGAATCTGATCACCAACTTAAACAACTTAAAACTTAACAAGCATAAGAGGAATATCACCACATAAGCTAATGCCCAATAAAAAAAATTCCGCATAACACAAGAGATTTATACATGGAAACCCCAAAGGGAAAAACCATGGTGGGAGTTAATACCCACAAGATTCACTATCTACAAAATAGAAATCTTGACCGGTTAAGGTCTTACAAATATGCTCTGTTAGGAGCAGACTTGTGTAGGAGTCACCTGATTAAGGGATTTAAATGATGAGCCCTATTATGAGCTTTGACCTGTTAGGATCAACCTCGCAAGAGGATCTAAGACTCTGATATAGAGCTACCCGGTTAAGGGATTTACAATGTAAGGCTTGTTAGGACCTACACGGTTAAGAGATTTTGTTGTTGTAACTGTTAGGATAACAACAATTCAAATGATCTTCATATAACACCTATGTGTCTGATAAGATCCACTTCAAATCCTCAAAAATTCAACAACACATCAATACAGAACTTCACTAATCACCGCACAATCAAAATCTCAATATTTGCCTTCGATCTCATCAACATACGCATATCTATCTCATAACTCATCAAATTTTTATAGACATCAACTTAGTCAGCTAACAACCTTGGAAAAATTTCTTAGGTTCAATGAATCTACACAAACTAACATTGCACGTCGAACTTATGTTGGCCACCGACATAACAAACTAAAAATAAAACAAAACCTGTATCAGTTTATCGATTTAAGTGACTTTATTACTATAGGTTAAGTGTTTATCAGAATGCCTGCTCTGTACATCAAATCTTGATTGTTCGGTTGAATATGCCAATGCGGTCATGAATATAGCTCCAAATACTTGTCTCCATCACTCATGTAAAACCACATCATTCAACTCTTCACCAATCGCCTGTATTGGTTGCATGAATGCAACTCTGTCTTTGTTTACTGGTTAAGAACCTATTTGTCCGTTCACTGGTAAACTGTATGTTGGCATTATAACAGACAATAAGAGATTGTTGGCATTTCAATAAGGGTATTGAGAAGGTTGTTGATGATTATGGATATAACTGATTAAGGATGTTTACTGTCTTAATATTATTATTTTGTCATTGATGTCAAGAAATTGATTTTCTAATTCAGTATGATGTTGCCATATCTTAAGAAGTATGTTTTGAAGAGAATTAAGATGTCTGTAAAAGACACAGAAAGAATGTGATGAATAAGGGGGGGAATAAGTTATTCAATGGGCAACTATTACCGAGTTAGACAATGATGAGATCATGATGTTTAGATTATTTTGATATCCTACATATGTTGTTGATTGTAAGGTTAATACTATACTATGTTACCGAGCAAAGAACCTAGTCGGTAAACCCTAAGGAACCTAGTTGGTAAACCCTAAGGTTATCGCTATTGGTTAATGAAGGTGAAATGTCTACCGAGTAAAATTTAGTATTCATCGAGTTGCAACCAAGTAATAACAAAATGCATTGAATGAATAAAAGCGTTATTTAATGATGGAAGCTGATGAGCTGGATATGATTAAATGATTGATACAACGTGCATGAAGTTTGTTAAGAATCTATGGCAATGAAAGATCGACAGGAAGATCTACAGCTCAGATTGAACCGCAATACCTTAGCACAAGTTCCAAGAAATGTATGCAAGTTCCAAGGCAAGGTAAAACGTTTTCAGATCGAAGGATACATTGAACCTGGTCAAGTTTGAAGATCTGATGGCTATGATTGATCATGGGAAATGTGATCAAGGAGATTAAGCGGTTAGCAAATTGTTTATAAATAAGGAACTGTTGATAAACAATGTATGCGGACAAATGTAAGCACAGGGATGCTACATAGTGATTACCGAGCACAGAAGCTTGAAGACCTGTTTGATTAACAGAGTATAGAGCCCAACAGAAGGACAAGATAAGTCCTATGATTAGATTGTATTGAGAAAATAAGAATCTGCTTTAGCATTTTTAGATGTGAAGTTGCAGATATATTTTTACTACTGTTATTTTGTGAAGTAACAAAAAATCTCTTGACCGAGTGGACTTAACAGTCTTATTTGTAAAACCCTCTAGCAAGGTGACATTCTGATTGAGTGTTTGAAATCCTTTAACAAGGTCACTTCTAACAAAGTGAAGATCCTAATAGATCTGAGGGAAATCCCTTAACCGGGTCACATCTAGCAATGTGTTTGTAATCTTTAACAGGATTTGCTTTTAACCGAGCATACTCTAGAAGAGTATATTTCTTAGTGGGTTTGAAATCCCACAGTAGTTTTTCCCTATTTGGGTTTCCATGTTAAATCTGTTGTTATATGTTTTGTGATCTTATCTATTTATGAGTCTGCATGCTTTACTATTTTTCTGATAAGGTTACCGAGGTTGAATCTGTTGTTTTTATGGAAGATTGAGTTTGTATGATTCACCCCCCCCTCTTATCTTGTTAGCTTGGCATATGTACTAAACATTTAGTATCAGAACTATCAATTGGTATCAGATCTTTGGACTCTGAAACGAAAAGTTTAAAGGCACTTGAGGCAAAGATCCAAAGATGTATAAGAGGGATGCATCGAAGCTGAACAAGTCAAGTTTCTCTACATGGCAGAAAAAGATGAAGCTGCACTTATCAAGAGTTGGAGAATATGTTGTATATTCTCCAAGAGGAGACAAATACTCTGACTTAAGAAACTTGACTTAGACTTAGATGACTACAAAAACATTGTTGCCATCAATGACAACACAAGACTTAGTCATCAAACATGAATCTCAATCTCTTCATCACATTCACCAATCAATCCTTTATCGGTTCAGTCAAATGCCAACAAACACAACTTGCTAGATTGTGATCTATCTTTTTAATCATTACCATCTACAAGATCGCTAGCTACAGAGAAAGCTAGTGTCTAAGTCATGTACTATATCTTTGACATCAATTTCTTCTCTGACTTTTGGGTGCATTCTTCCTTGAAGCAATTCATCCTTGCATTCTTCTCTCCTTTTTAAAATTCCTCTATGTGTGGTTTCTTGTATTTTGGGGACGATGCATAGTATTGAGATAATCTTTCATATCAAGGTATCTTTCACTTTGTTGGCTCAAAAATTTTAGTTTGGTTGTTATATGTTCTTATCTATATATCTTTATGTTTATCATGATCTAACCCCATCGCCTTGGGAATTTTCACTGTCTAACCTTGTCTTGTGTATATTTTTCTATCTAATGCATTTTTTTATAGGTCTTCAGCTTGGGGGCATGGTTCCTTGGCTCAAAGATTTGTTTTCTTCCTCTATAGTATCCTTTTGGCATCATGATGCTATTTCATTTTCAGTAGATTTCCTTTAGCGTGCATGTTCATGTTGATTCATAAGCCCGCTAAAGTGGTGACAAAATGTAGAGTCAAAAATTGCATACCCCTTTATAATTCCACCTACACTTTTGCAAACACTTTAGTGTCCATTCCCCTATCATTTGGGTAAGCTCATTTCAAACCTTACATTAGCCTTTTCCCTCTCAAGATGCTTAGGACGCCTTTTAGAAACTATCCTTCACCTTTTGTTTCATTTTAGCCGCATGTTTCTCTTGCCACTTTTCGTCTTTGAGCATGATTTGTCTAGACACTAGCACGCTGCATGGACATTCATGCACCGTGCATTCATCCCACAAAATCTTAACATTCAAATTTTGGTTTTGCTCATTTCGACACTTGTCACCTATCTTAGTCGGTGGAAACGACTCAAAATCTTTCAAAATGGTTCGACAACCCTCTTCTTTCCCTCCTTTTCTCTCATATTAAATCCATCTTTTCTATTCATTCAACCTCTCTAGATTTTGGATACAATCTCTCTGGTCCTCTTGGCTCTCACAACTTTCTCTTTATCTCTCTCTCTCTCACTTGCTACAACAGTCTCTACTTTGCTACAACACTCCTAAGCTCTCACAATAATTTTTTGCAACTCTCTTGGCTTTCTCAAGCCTCTTTGGTAATATATTTCTATCATTTTATCTATCTCATATTTGATCATCTTGGGATTATCACATCTCCTATCTATTTGATCATTTTATCATTCTACCTATTTATCTTTTTATCTATCTATCTATCTGGGTTGTTTGTGGAGGTGGAAACACCAAAACGAGGGTCTGAGTGAGGCAAGCCTCTAAACACAACCCCCAACATTTTTCCTCTTCTTCTTGTGTGCAAGTTTATTAAAGGCATTCGAATGCACAAGGGTTTTCTTGTGTTTTATTTACTTCATCTATATTAATTTCTATTTATATTTTTTTTATCTTTTATTCATTGTCACATTTCTAACTTTTGGGTTTTGCAGTTTATCTAAAGAACACAGAGTCGAGTTTTTCGTGTTAATAAAATTCAACAGCTAAATATTTATATGTTTTTTATAACTCATGTTAATTAAATATTCATGATATTTAGTATATTTATTATCTTGTGAAATATTTAATATTTAATATTTATAAACTATTTTTAAAATTATTGTTTCGCTTGTGAAATTTGTGAGTTGTCTTATTTTATTTCCCAAGGTTCATAAAGCTAGAATTATAGAAGCATTTGCTAGATAACCACTCTTAAGGGAACCACCCGATACTCCTATTGACTATCTAAAAAATTTAGAAGTCATTCTACCTTTGATCACTAAAGAAGAGAATAAGATGAATACTCTAGAGTAGATACAAAAGAGGTGGTTATGGTAGAACTTGGTACAAGATGTAATGCCCAAAAAAAAAGTACATGTTTTATAGACATTACACAACCTATTTATTCTACTTCAAATTTATCTATTTTGAAATAAAAAAAATTATATCACAACATAAATCATTTGTAAAACTAAAATCAATAGTATCAATTAACATATAACCATTTCAACCAAGATTAAATGTTAAAACAATAACTAAATACTTTTAGTTTACAAAACAACATACCTCTTTCTTACCCAAGTTTCTCTTATGATTCCATCACGATGTATTAGCCTCCTCCCATACCTGCACTTGCAAGATGTCTACATATCTAGATGTTCATCATAAGGTCAGGGGATATTTAGAAACATGATCATCATGTTAAATCATATTATTACTTAATCTGAATGATTTGTATAGTATTTAACTATTGAATTTTCAAAGAGGAACAAGGAATGCATAAGATTGGGAAGGAGCAAAAATATCACTCAAGACTCAAAAGGAAAAGACCTAAGGACCAAACCTAATGTCTCAAGGGCTCATCATAGATGGTCTTGCCTATGTGAAAGTGCAGAGACTTTATAGTTCAACAATTCAATTTAATACCATCCACTATGAAATTATACTTGAGTGGGTATGCAACCCTTTTTAGGGTCCAATTCCCCAAATAGTTTCCTCATCAGCTGCCACCCACTTAGGTGAAACAAATATGGCATCCTAGCTAGTTTTGTAATATAGTCTAGTCACACATAAGCCTCCTCATAAGGTTTCTCAAAGTAACCACAGATGGATTCCCAATGATATTAGACCCCAATATTAATGTAAAACAATATGTTACCTTTGAGTACGCGAAGTATGAAAAGTACTAATCATGTGTTAGATGTATCATATTGCACTAGA